>NC_092372.1:129710057-129968354 GCF_030028105.1 Mobula birostris | reverse complement strand
ACAGAGTCTTTCGTATCTCCACACCTGGGCCATCGTCAACACTCACCGTGACAGAGTCTGTCGCATCTCCACACCAGGGTTCAGTCATCGTCAACGCTCACCGTGACAGAATCTGCCGTATCTCCACAGCAGGGTTCAGTCATCGTCAACACTCACCGTGACAGAGTCTGTCGTATCTCCACACCTGTGTTCAGTCATCGTCAACACTCACCGTTACAGAGTCTGTCGCATCTCCACAGCAGGGTTCAGTCATCGTCAACACTCACCGTGACAGAGTCTGTCGCATCTCCACACCTGGGTTCAGTCATCGTCAACACTCACCGTGACTGAGTCTGTCGCAGCTCCACAGCAGGGTTCAGTCACCTTCAACACTCACCGTGACAGAGTCTGTCCTATCTCCACAGCAGGGTTCAGTCATCGTCAACACTCACCGTGACAGAGTCTGTCACATCTCCACAGCAGGGTTCAGTGATCGTCAACACTCACCGTGACGGAGACTCTCGCATCTCCAAACCTGGGTTCCGTCATCGTCGACACTCACTGTGACAGAGTCTGTCGGATTTCCACACCTGGGTTCAGTCATCGTCGACACTGTCCGTGCCAGAGTCTGTCGTATCTCCACACCTGGGTTCAGTCATCGTCGACACTAATCGTGCCAGAGTCTCTCGGATTGCCACACCTGTGTTCAGACATCGTCAACACTAACTATGAAAGAATCTCTCGTATCTCCACACCTGCGTTCAGTCATCGTCGACACTGACCGTGACACAGTCTGTCGTATGTCCACACCTGGGTTCAGTCATCGTCGACACTCACCGTGACAGAGTCTGTCGTATGTCGACACCTGAGTTCAGTCGTCGTCGACACTCACCGTGGCAGAGTCTGTCGTATGTCGACATCTGGGTTCAGTCGTCGTCGACACTCACCGTGACAGAGTCTGTCGTATGTCCACACCTGGGTTCAGTCGTAGTCAACATTCACCGTGACAGAGTCTGTCGTATCTCCACACCTGGGTTCAGTGATTGTCAACACTCACCGTGACAGAGTCTGTCGTATCTCCACACCTGGGTTCAGTCATCGTCAACACCAACAGTGACAGAGTCTTTCGTATCTCCACACCTGGGCCATCGTCAACACTCACCGTGACAGAGTCTGTCGCATCTCCACACCAGGGTTCAGTCATCGTCAACGCTCACCGTGACAGAATCTGCCGTATCTCCACAGCAGGGTTCCGTCATCGTCAACACTCACCGTGACAGAGTCTGTCGTATCTCCACACCTGGGTTCAGTCATCGTCAACACCAACAGTGACAGAGTCTTTCGTATCTCCACACCTGGGCCATCGTCAACACTCACCGTGACAGAGTCTGTCGCATCTCCACACCAGGGTTCAGTCATCGTCAACGCTCACCGTGACAGAATCTGCCGTATCTCCACAGCAGGGTTCAGTCATCGTCAACACTCACCGTGACAGAGTCTGTCGTATCTCCACACCTGTGTTCAGTCATCGTCAACACTCACCGTTACAGAGTCTGTCGCATCTCCACAGCAGGGTTCAGTCATCGTCAACACTCACCGTGACAGAGTCTGTCGCATCTCCACACCTGGGTTCAGTCATCGTCAACACTCACCGTGACTGAGTCTGTCGCAGCTCCACAGCAGGGTTCAGTCACCTTCAACACTCACCGTGACAGAGTCTGTCCTATCTCCACAGCAGGGTTCAGTCATCGTCAACACTCACCGTGACAGAGTCTGTCACATCTCCACAGCAGGGTTCAGTGATCGTCAACACTCACCGTGACGGAGACTCTCGCATCTCCAAACCTGGGTTCCGTCATCGTCGACACTCACTGTGACAGAGTCTGTCGGATTTCCACACCTGGGTTCAGTCATCGTCGACACTGTCCGTGCCAGAGTCTGTCGTATCTCCACACCTGGGTTCAGTCATCGTCGACACTAATCGTGCCAGAGTCTCTCGGATTGCCACACCTGTGTTCAGACATCGTCAACACTAACTATGAAAGAATCTCTCGTATCTCCACACCTGCGTTCAGTCATCGTCGACACTGACCGTGACACAGTCTGTCGTATGTCCACACCTGGGTTCAGTCATCGTCGACACTCACCGTGACAGAGTCTGTCGTATGTCGACACCTGAGTTCAGTCGTCGTCGACACTCACCGTGGCAGAGTCTGTCGTATGTCGACATCTGGGTTCAGTCGTCGTCGACACTCACCGTGACAGAGTCTGTCGTATGTCCACACCTGGGTTCAGTCGTAGTCAACATTCACCGTGACAGAGTCTGTCGTATCTCCACACCTGGGTTCAGTGATTGTCAACACTCACCGTGACAGAGTCTGTCGTATCTCCACACCTGGGTTCAGTCATCGTCAACACCAACAGTGACAGAGTCTTTCGTATCTCCACACCTGGGCCATCGTCAACACTCACCGTGACAGAGTCTGTCGCATCTCCACACCAGGGTTCAGTCATCGTCAACGCTCACCGTGACAGAATCTGCCGTATCTCCACAGCAGGGTTCAGTCATCGTCAACACTCACCGTGACAGAGTCTGTCGTATCTCCACACCTGTGTTCAGTCATCGTCAACACTCACCGTTACAGAGTCTGTCGCATCTCCACAGCAGGGTTCAGTCATCGTCAACACTCACCGTGACAGAGTCTGTCGCATCTCCACACCTGGGTTCAGTCATCGTCAACACTCACCGTGACTGAGTCTGTCGCAGCTCCACAGCAGGGTTCAGTCACCTTCAACACTCACCGTGACAGAGTCTGTCCTATCTCCACAGCAGGGTTCAGTCATCGTCAACACTCACCGTGACAGAGTCTGTCACATCTCCACAGCAGGGTTCAGTGATCGTCAACACTCACCGTGACGGAGACTCTCGCATCTCCAAACCTGGGTTCCGTCATCGTCGACACTCACTGTGACAGAGTCTGTCGGATTTCCACACCTGGGTTCAGTCGTAGTCAACATTCACCGTGACAGAGTCTGTCATATCTCCACACCTGTGTTCAGTGATTGTCAACACTCACCGTGACAGTGTCTGTCGTATCTCCACACCTGGGTTCAGTGATTGTCAACACTCACCGTGACAGAGTCTGTCGTATCTCCACACCTGGGATCAGTGATTGTCAACACTCACCGTGACAGAGTCTGTCGTATCTCCACACCTGGGTTCAGTCATCGTCAACACCAACAGTGACAGAGTCTTTCGTATCTCCACACCTGGGCCATCGTCAACACTCACCGTGACAGAGTCTGTCGCATCTCCACACCAGGGTTCAGTCATCGTCAACGCTCACCGTGACAGAATCTGCCGTATCTCCACAGCAGGGTTCAGTCATCGTCAACACTAATCGTGCCAGAGTCTCTCGGATTGCCACACCTGTGTTCAGACATCGTCAACACTAACTATGAAAGAATCTCTCGTATCTCCACACCAGCGTTCAGTCATCGTCGACACTGACCGTGACACAGTCTGTCGTATGTCCACACCTGGGTTCAGTCATCGTCGACACTCACCGTGACAGAGTCTGTCGTATGTCGACACCTGAGTTCAGTCGTCGTCGACACTCACCGTGGCAGAGTCTGTCGTATGTCGACATCTGGGTTCAGTCGTCGTCGACACTCACCGTGACAGAGTCTGTCGTATGTCCACACCTGGGTTCAGTCGTAGTCAACATTCACCGTGACAGAGTCTGTCGTATCTCCACACCTGGGTTCAGTGATTGTCAACACTCACCGTGACAGAGTCTGTCGTATCTCCACACCTGGGTTCAGTCATCGTCAACACCAACAGTGACAGAGTCTTTCGTATCTCCACACCTGGGCCATCGTCAACACTCACCGTGACAGAGTCTGTCGCATCTCCACACCAGGGTTCAGTCATCGTCAACGCTCACCGTGACAGAATCTGCCGTATCTCCACAGCAGGGTTCAGTCATCGTCAACACTCACCGTGACAGAGTCTGTCGTATCTCCACACCTGTGTTCAGTCATCGTCAACACTCACCGTTACAGAGTCTGTCGCATCTCCACAGCAGGGTTCAGTCATCGTCAACACTCACCGTGACAGAGTCTGTCGCATCTCCACACCTGGGTTCAGTCATCGTCAACACTCACCGTGACTGAGTCTGTCGCAGCTCCACAGCAGGGTTCAGTCACCTTCAACACTCACCGTGACAGAGTCTGTCCTATCTCCACAGCAGGGTTCAGTCATCGTCAACACTCACCGTGACAGAGTCTGTCACATCTCCACAGCAGGGTTCAGTGATCGTCAACACTCACCGTGACGGAGAGTCTCGCATCTCCAAACCTGGGTTCCGTCATCGTCGACACTCACTGTGACAGAGTCTGTCGGATTTCCACACCTGGGTTCAGTCGTAGTCAACATTCACCGTGACAGAGTCTGTCGTATCTCCACACCTGTGTTCAGTGATTGTCAACACTCACCGTGACAGTGTCTGTCGTATCTCCACACCTGGGTTCAGTGATTGTCAACACTCACCGTGACAGAGTCTGTCGTATCTCCACACCTGGGATCAGTGATTGTCAACACTCACCGTGACAGAGTCTGTCGTATCTCCACACCTGGGTTCAGTCATCGTCAACACCAACAGTGACAGAGTCTTTCGTATCTCCACACCTGGGCCATCGTCAACACTCACCGTGACAGAGTCTGTCGCATCTCCACACCAGGGTTCAGTCATCGTCAACGCTCACCGTGACAGAATCTGCCGTATCTCCACAGCAGGGTTCAGTCATCGTCAACACTCACCGTGACAGAGTCTGTCGTATCTCCACACCTGGGTTCAGTCATCGTCAACACCAACAGTGACAGAGTCTTTCGTATCTCCACACCTGGGCCATCGTCAACACTCACCGTGACAGAGTCTGTCGCATCTCCACACCAGGGTTCAGTCATCGTCAACGCTCACCGTGACAGAATCTGCCGTATCTCCACAGCAGGGTTCAGTCATCGTCAACACTCACCGTGACAGAGTCTGTCGTATCTCCACACCTGTGTTCAGTCATCGTCAACACTCACCGTTACAGAGTCTGTCGCATCTCCACAGCAGGGTTCAGTCATCGTCAACACTCACCGTGACAGAGTCTGTCGCATCTCCACACCTGGGTTCAGTCATCGTCAACACTCACCGTGACTGAGTCTGTCGCAGCTCCACAGCAGGGTTCAGTCACCTTCAACACTCACCGTGACAGAGTCTGTCCTATCTCCACAGCAGGGTTCAGTCATCGTCAACACTCACCGTGACAGAGTCTGTCACATCTCCACAGCAGGGTTCAGTGATCGTCAACACTCACCGTGACGGAGACTCTCGCATCTCCAAACCTGGGTTCCGTCATCGTCGACACTCACTGTGACAGAGTCTGTCGGATTTCCACACCTGGGTTCAGTCATCGTCGACACTGTCCGTGCCAGAGTCTGTCATATCTCCACACCTGGGTTCAGTCATCGTCGACACTGTCCGTGCCAGAGTCTGTCGTATCTCCACACCTGGGTTCACTCATCGTCGACACTAATCGTGCCAGAGTCTCTCGGATTGCCACACCTGTGTTCAGACATCGTCAACACTAACTATGAAAGAATCTCTCGTATCTCCACACCTGCGTTCAGTCATCGTCGACACTGACCGTGACACAGTCTGTCGTATGTCCACACCTGGGTTCAGTCATCGTCGACACTCACCGTGACAGAGTCTGTCGTATGTCGACACCTGAGTTCAGTCGTCGTCGACACTCACCGTGGCAGAGTCTGTCGTATGTCGACATCTGGGTTCAGTCGTCGTCGACACTCACCGTGACAGAGTCTGTCGTATGTCCACACCTGGGTTCAGTCGTAGTCAACATTCACCGTGACAGAGTCTGTCGTATCTCCACACCTGGGTTCAGTGATTGTCAACACTCACCGTGACAGTGTCTGTCGTATCTCCACACCTGGGTTCAGTGATTGTCAACACTCACCGTGACAGAGTCTGTCGTATCTCCACACCTGGGATCAGTGATTGTCAACACTCACCGTGACAGAGTCTGTCGTATCTCCACACCTGGGTTCAGTCATCGTCAACACCAACAGTGACAGAGTCTTTCGTATCTCCACACCTGGGCCATCGTCAACACTCACCGTGACAGAGTCTGTCGCATCTCCACACCAGGGTTCAGTCATCGTCAACGCTCACCGTGACAGAATCTGCCGTATCTCCACAGCAGGGTTCAGTCATCGTCAACACTCACCGTGACAGAGTCTGTCGTATCTCCACACCTGTGTTCAGTCATCGTCAACACTCACCGTTACAGAGTCTGTCGCATCTCCACAGCAGGGTTCAGTCATCGTCAACACTCACCGTGACAGAGTCTGTCGCATCTCCACACCTGGGTTCAGTCATCGTCAACACTCACCGTGACTGAGTCTGTCGCAGCTCCACAGCAGGGTTCAGTCACCTTCAACACTCACCGTGACAGAGTCTGTCCTATCTCCACAGCAGGGTTCAGTCATCGTCAACACTCACCGTGACAGAGTCTGTCACATCTCCACAGCAGGGTTCAGTGATCGTCAACACTCACCGTGACGGAGACTCTCGCATCTCCAAACCTGGGTTCCGTCATCGTCGACACTCACTGTGGCAGAGTCTGTCGGATTTCCACACCTGGGTTCAGTCATCGTCGACACTGTCCGTGCCAGAGTCTGTCGTATCTCCACACCTGGGTTCAGTCATCGTCGACACTAATCGTGCCAGAGTCTCTCGGATTGCCACACCTGTGTTCAGACATCGTCAACACTAACTATGAAAGAATCTCTCGTATCTCCACACCTGCGTTCAGTCATCGTCGACACTGACCGTGACACAGTCTGTCGTATGTCCACACCTGGGTTCAGTCATCGTCGACACTCACCGTGACAGAGTCTGTCGTATGTCGACACCTGAGTTCAGTCGTCGTCGACACTCACCGTGGCAGAGTCTGTCGTATGTCGACATCTGGGTTCAGTCGTCGTCGACACTCACCGTGACAGAGTCTGTCGTATGTCCACACCTGGGTTCAGTCGTAGTCAACATTCACCGTGACAGAGTCTGTCGTATCTCCACACCTGGGTTCAGTGATTGTCAACACTCACCGTGACAGAGTCTGTCGTATCTCCACACCTGGGTTCAGTCATCGTCAACACCAACAGTGACAGAGTCTTTCGTATCTCCACACCTGGGCCATCGTCAACACTCACCGTGACAGAGTCTGTCGCATCTCCACACCAGGGTTCAGTCATCGTCAACGCTCACCGTGACAGAATCTGCCGTATCTCCACAGCAGGGTTCCGTCATCGTCAACACTCACCGTGACAGAGTCTGTCGTATCTCCACACCTGGGTTCAGTCATCGTCAACACCAACAGTGACAGAGTCTTTCGTATCTCCACACCTGGGCCATCGTCAACACTCACCGTGACAGAGTCTGTCGCATCTCCACACCAGGGTTCAGTCATCGTCAACGCTCACCGTGACAGAATCTGCCGTATCTCCACAGCAGGGTTCAGTCATCGTCAACACTCACCGTGACAGAGTCTGTCGTATCTCCACACCTGTGTTCAGTCATCGTCAACACTCACCGTTACAGAGTCTGTCGCATCTCCACAGCAGGGTTCAGTCATCGTCAACACTCACCGTGACAGAGTCTGTCGCATCTCCACACCTGGGTTCAGTCATCGTCAACACTCACCGTGACTGAGTCTGTCGCAGCTCCACAGCAGGGTTCAGTCACCTTCAACACTCACCGTGACAGAGTCTGTCCTATCTCCACAGCAGGGTTCAGTCATCGTCAACACTCACCGTGACAGAGTCTGTCACATCTCCACAGCAGGGTTCAGTGATCGTCAACACTCACCGTGACGGAGACTCTCGCATCTCCAAACCTGGGTTCCGTCATCGTCGACACTCACTGTGACAGAGTCTGTCGGATTTCCACACCTGGGTTCAGTCATCGTCGACACTGTCCGTGCCAGAGTCTGTCGTATCTCCACACCTGGGTTCAGTCATCGTCGACACTAATCGTGCCAGAGTCTCTCGGATTGCCACACCTGTGTTCAGACATCGTCAACACTAACTATGAAAGAATCTCTCGTATCTCCACACCTGCGTTCAGTCATCGTCGACACTGACCGTGACACAGTCTGTCGTATGTCCACACCTGGGTTCAGTCATCGTCGACACTCACCGTGACAGAGTCTGTCGTATGTCGACACCTGAGTTCAGTCGTCGTCGACACTCACCGTGGCAGAGTCTGTCGTATGTCGACATCTGGGTTCAGTCGTCGTCGACACTCACCGTGACAGAGTCTGTCGTATGTCCACACCTGGGTTCAGTCGTAGTCAACATTCACCGTGACAGAGTCTGTCGTATCTCCACACCTGGGTTCAGTGATTGTCAACACTCACCGTGACAGAGTCTGTCGTATCTCCACACCTGGGTTCAGTCATCGTCAACACCAACAGTGACAGAGTCTTTCGTATCTCCACACCTGGGCCATCGTCAACACTCACCGTGACAGAGTCTGTCGCATCTCCACACCAGGGTTCAGTCATCGTCAACGCTCACCGTGACAGAATCTGCCGTATCTCCACAGCAGGGTTCAGTCATCGTCAACACTCACCGTGACAGAGTCTGTCGTATCTCCACACCTGTGTTCAGTCATCGTCAACACTCACCGTTACAGAGTCTGTCGCATCTCCACAGCAGGGTTCAGTCATCGTCAACACTCACCGTGACAGAGTCTGTCGCATCTCCACACCTGGGTTCAGTCATCGTCAACACTCACCGTGACTGAGTCTGTCGCAGCTCCACAGCAGGGTTCAGTCACCTTCAACACTCACCGTGACAGAGTCTGTCCTATCTCCACAGCAGGGTTCAGTCATCGTCAACACTCACCGTGACAGAGTCTGTCACATCTCCACAGCAGGGTTCAGTGATCGTCAACACTCACCGTGACGGAGACTCTCGCATCTCCAAACCTGGGTTCCGTCATCGTCGACACTCACTGTGACAGAGTCTGTCGGATTTCCACACCTGGGTTCAGTCGTAGTCAACATTCACCGTGACAGAGTCTGTCGTATCTCCACACCTGTGTTCAGTGATTGTCAACACTCACCGTGACAGTGTCTGTCGTATCTCCACACCTGGGTTCAGTGATTGTCAACACTCAGCGTGACAGAGTCTGTCGTATCTCCACACCTGGGATCAGTGATTGTCAACACTCACCGTGACAGAGTCTGTCGTATCTCCACACCTGGGTTCAGTCATCGTCAACACCAACAGTGACAGAGTCTTTCGTATCTCCACACCTGGGCCATCGTCAACACTCACCGTGACAGAGTCTGTCGCATCTCCACACCAGGGTTCAGTCATCGTCAACGCTCACCGTGACAGAATCTGCCGTATCTCCACAGCAGGGTTCAGTCATCGTCAACACTAATCGTGCCAGAGTCTCTCGGATTGCCACACCTGTGTTCAGACATCGTCAACACTAACTATGAAAGAATCTCTCGTATCTCCACACCAGCGTTCAGTCATCGTCGACACTGACCGTGACACAGTCTGTCGTATGTCCACACCTGGGTTCAGTCATCGTCGACACTCACCGTGACAGAGTCTGTCGTATGTCGACACCTGAGTTCAGTCGTCGTCGACACTCACCGTGGCAGAGTCTGTCGTATGTCGACATCTGGGTTCAGTCGTCGTCGACACTCACCGTGACAGAGTCTGTCGTATGTCCACACCTGGGTTCAGTCGTAGTCAACATTCACCGTGACAGAGTCTGTCGTATCTCCACACCTGGGTTCAGTGATTGTCAACACTCACCGTGACAGAGTCTGTCGTATCTCCACACCTGGGTTCAGTCATCGTCAACACCAACAGTGACAGAGTCTTTCGTATCTCCACACCTGGGCCATCGTCAACACTCACCGTGACAGAGTCTGTCGCATCTCCACACCAGGGTTCAGTCATCGTCAACGCTCACCGTGACAGAATCTGCCGTATCTCCACAGCAGGGTTCAGTCATCGTCAACACTCACCGTGACAGAGTCTGTCGTATCTCCACACCTGTGTTCAGTCATCGTCAACACTCACCGTTACAGAGTCTGTCGCATCTCCACAGCAGGGTTCAGTCATCGTCAACACTCACCGTGACAGAGTCTGTCGTATCTCCACACCTGGGTTCAGTGATTGTCAACACTCACCGTGACAGAGTCTGTCGTATCTCCACACCTGGGTTCAGTCATCGTCAACACCAACAGTGACAGAGTCTTTCGTATCTCCACACCTGGGCCATCGTCAACACTCACCGTGACAGAGTCTGTCGCATCTCCACACCAGGGTTCAGTCATCGTCAACGCTCACCGTGACAGAATCTGCCGTATCTCCACAGCAGGGTTCAGTCATCGTCAACACTCACCGTGACAGAGTCTGTCGTATCTCCACACCTGTGTTCAGTCATCGTCAACACTCACCGTTACAGAGTCTGTCGCATCTCCACAGCAGGGTTCAGTCATCGTCAACACTCACCGTGACAGAGTCTGTCGCATCTCCACACCTGGGTTCAGTCATCGTCAACACTCACCGTGACTGAGTCTGTCGCAGCTCCACAGCAGGGTTCAGTCACCTTCAACACTCACCGTGACAGAGTCTGTCCTATCTCCACAGCAGGGTTCAGTCATCGTCAACACTCACCGTGACAGAGTCTGTCACATCTCCACAGCAGGGTTCAGTGATCGTCAACACTCACCGTGACGGAGACTCTCGCATCTCCAAACCTGGGTTCCGTCATCGTCGACACTCACTGTGACAGAGTCTGTCGGATTTCCACACCTGGGTTCAGTCGTAGTCAACATTCACCGTGACAGAGTCTGTCGTATCTCCACACCTGTGTTCAGTGATTGTCAACACTCACCGTGACAGTGTCTGTCGTATCTCCACACCTGGGTTCAGTGATTGTCAACACTCACCGTGACAGAGTCTGTCGTATCTCCACACCTGGGTTCAGTCATCGTCAACACCAACAGTGACAGAGTCTTTCGTATCTCCACACCTGGGCCATCGTCAACACTCACCGTGACAGAGTCTGTCGCATCTCCACACCAGGGTTCAGTCATCGTCAACGCTCACCGTGACAGAATCTGCCGTATCTCCACAGCAGGGTTCAGTCATCGTCAACACTCACCGTGACAGAGTCTGTCGTATCTCCACACCTGGGTTCAGTCATCGTCAACACCAACAGTGACAGAGTCTTTCGTATCTCCACACCTGGGCCATCGTCAACACTCACCGTGACAGAGTCTGTCGCATCTCCACACCAGGGTTCAGTCATCGTCAACGCTCACCGTGACAGAATCTGCCGTATCTCCACAGCAGGGTTCAGTCATCGTCAACACTCACCGTGACAGAGTCTGTCGCATCTCCACACCTGGGTTCAGTCATCGTCAACACTCACCGTGACTGAGTCTGTCGCAGCTCCACAGCAGGGTTCAGTCACCTTCAACACTCACCGTGACAGAGTCTGTCCTATCTCCACAGCAGGGTTCAGTCATCGTCAACACTCACCGTGACAGAGTCTGTCACATCTCCACAGCAGGGTTCAGTGATCGTCAACACTCACCGTGACGGAGACTCTCGCATCTCCAAACCTGGGTTCCGTCATCGTCGACACTCACTGTGACAGAGTCTGTCGGATTTCCACACCTGGGTTCAGTCATCGTCGACACTGTCCGTGCCAGAGTCTGTCGTATCTCCACACCTGGGTTCACTCATCGTCGACACTAATCGTGCCAGAGTCTCTCGGATTGCCACACCTGTGTTCAGACATCGTCAACACTAACTATGAAAGAATCTCTCGTATCTCCACACCTGCGTTCAGTCATCGTCGACACTGACCGTGACACAGTCTGTCGTATGTCCACACCTGGGTTCAGTCATCGTCGACACTCACCGTGACAGAGTCTGTCGTATGTCGACACCTGAGTTCAGTCGTCGTCGACACTCACCGTGGCAGAGTCTGTCGTATGTCGACATCTGGGTTCAGTCGTCGTTGACACTCACCGTGACAGAGTCTGTCGTATGTCCACACCTGGGTTCAGTCGTAGTCAACATTCACCGTGACAGAGTCTGTCGTATCTCCACACCTGGGTTCAGTGATTGTCAACACTCACCGTGACAGAGTCTGTCGTATCTCCACACCTGGGTTCAGTCATCGTCAACACCAACAGTGACAGAGTCTTTCGTATCTCCACACCTGGGCCATCGTCAACACTCACCATGACAGAGTCTGTCGCATCTCCACACCAGGGTTCAGTCATCGTCAACGCTCACCGTGACAGAATCTGCCGTATCTCCACAGCAGGGTTCAGTCATCGTCAACACTCACCGTGACAGAGTCTGTCGTATCTCCACACCTGTGTTCAGTCATCGTCAACACTCACCGTTACAGAGTCTGTCGCATCTCCACAGCAGGGTTCAGTCATCGTCAACACTCACCGTGACAGAGTCTGTCGCATCTCCACACCTGGGTTCAGTCATCGTCAACACTCACCGTGACTGAGTCTGTCGCAGCTCCACAGCAGGGTTCAGTCACCTTCAACACTCACCGTGACAGAGTCTGTCCTATCTCCACAGCAGGGTTCAGTCATCGTCAACACTCACCGTGACAGAGTCTGTCACATCTCCACAGCAGGGTTCAGTGATCGTCAACACTCACCGTGACGGAGACTCTCGCATCTCCAAACCTGGGTTCCGTCATCGTCGACACTCACTGTGACAGAGTCTGTCGGATTTCCACACCTGGGTTCAGTCATCGTCGACACTGTCCGTGCCAGAGTCTGTCGTATCTCCACACCTGGGTTCCGTCATCGTCGACACTAATCGTGCCAGAGTCTCTCGGATTGCCACACCTGTGTTCAGACATCGTCAACACTAACTATGAAAGAATCTCTCGTATCTCCACACCTGCGTTCAGTCATCGTCGACACTGACCGTGACACAGTCTGTCGTATGTCCACACCTGGGTTCAGTCATCGTCGACACTCACCGTGACAGAGTCTGTCGTATGTCGACACCTGAGTTCAGTCGTCGTCGACACTCACCGTGGCAGAGTCTGTCGTATGTCGACACCTGGGTTCAGTCGTCGTCGACACTCACCGTGACAGAGTCTGTCGTATGTCCACACCTGGGTTCAGTCGTAGTCAACATTCACCGTGACAGAGTCTGTCGTATCTCCACACCTGGGTTCAGTGATTGTCAACACTCTCCGTGACAGTGTCTGTCGTATCTCCACACCTGGGTTCAGTGATTGTCAACACTCAACGTGACAGAGTCTGTCGTATCTCCACACCTGGGATCAGTGATTGTCAACACTAACCGTGACAGTGTCTGTCGTATCTCCACACCTGGGTTCAGTGATTGTCAACACTCACCGTGACAGAGTCTGTCGTATCTCCACACCTGGGATCAGTGATTGTCAACACTCACCGTGACAGAGTCTGTCGTATCTCCACACCTGGGTTCAGTCATCGTCAACACCAACAGTGACAGAGTCTTTCGTATCTCCACACCTGGGCCATCGTCAACACTCACCGTGACAGAGTCTGTCGCATCTCCACACCAGGGTTCAGTCATCGTCAACACTCACCGTGACAGAGTCTGCCGTATCTCCACACCTGGGTTCAGTCATCGTCAACGCTCACCGTGACAGAATCTGCCGTATCTCCACAGCAGGGTTCAGTCATCGTCAACACTCACCGTGACAGAGTCTGTCGCATCTCCACAGCAGGGTTCAGTCATCGTCAACACTCACCGTGACAGAGTCTGTCGCATCTCCACACCTGGGTTCAGTCATCGTCAAAACTCACCGTGACAGAGACTCTCGCATCTCCACACCTGGGTTCCATCATCGTCGACACTCACCGTGACAGAGTCTGTCATATGTCGACTCCTGGGTTCAGTCGTCGTCGACACTCACCGTGACAGAGTCTGTTGTATGTCCACACCTGGGCTCAGTCATCGTCAACACTCACCGTGACAGAGTCTGTTGTATCGCCACACCTGAGTTCAGTCATCGACAACACTTACCGTGACAGAGACTCTCGTATCTCCACACCTGGGTTCAGTCATCGTCAACACTCTCCGTGAGAGAGTCTGTCGTATCTCCACACCTGTGTTCAGTCATCGTCAACACTCACCGTTACAGAGTCTGTCGTATCTCCACACCAGGGTTCAGTCATCGTCAACAGTCCCCGTGACAGAGTCTGTCGTATCTCCACACCTGGGCCATCGTCAACACTCACCGTGACAGAGTCTGCCGTATCTCCACACCTATGTTCAGTCATCGTCAACACTCACCGTGAAAGAGTCGGTCGTATCGCCACACCTGAGTTCAGTCATCGACAGCACTCACCGTGACAGAGACTCTCGTATCTCCACACCTGGGTTCAGTCATCGTCAACACTCTCCGTGAGAGAGTCTGTCGTATGTCCACAACTGGGTTCAGTCATCGTCAACACTCACCGTGACAGAGTCTGTTGTATCTCCACACCTGGGTTCAGTCATTGACAGCACTCACCGTGACAGAGTCTGTCGTATCTCCACACCTGGGTTCAGTCATCACCAACACTCACCGTGACAGAGTCTGTCGTATCTCCACACCTGGGTTCAGTCATCGTCAACACTAACGGTGACAGAGACTCTCGTATTGCCACACCTGGGTTCAGTCATCGTCAACACTCACGGTGACAGAGTCTGTCGTATCTCCACAGCTGGGTTCAGTCATCGTCAACACTGACCGCGACAGAGTCTGTCGTATCTCCACACCTGGGTTCAGTCAGTGTCAACACTCACCGTGACAGATTGTGTCGTCTCTCCGCACCTGGGTTCAATCATCGTCAACACTCACCGTGACAGAGTCTCTCGTATCTCCGCAGCTGGGTTCAGTCATCGTCAACACTCACCGTGACAGAGTCTGTTGTATCGCCACACCTGCGTTCAGTCATCTTCAACACTCACCGTGACAGAGTCTGTCGCATCTCCACATCTGGGATCAGTCATCGTCAACACTCACCGCGACAGAGTCTGTCGTCTCTCCAGACCTGGGTTCAGTCATCGTCAACACTCACGGTGACAGAGTCTCTCGAATCTCCACTCCTGTGTTCAGTCATCGTCAACACTCACCGTGACAGAGTCTGTCGTATCTCCACATCTGTGTTCAGTCATCGTCAACGCTCACCATGACTGAGTCTGTCGTATCTCCACACCTGTGTTCAGTCATTGTCAACACTCACCGTTACAGAGTCTGTCGTATCTCCACACCTGGGTTCAGTCATCGTCAACACTCACCGTGACAGAGTCTGTCGTATCTCCACACCTATGTTCAGTCATCGACAACACTCACCGTGAAAGAGTCTGTCGTATCGCCACACCTGTGTTCAGTCATCGTCAACACTCACCGTGACAGAGTCTGTCGCATCTCCACAGCAGTGTTCAGTCATCGTCAACACTCACCTTGACAGAGTCTGTCGCATCTCCACAGCAGGGTTCAGTCATCGTCAACACTCACCGTGACAGAGTCTGTTGTATCTCCACATCAGTGTTCAGTCATCATCAACACTCACCGTGACTGAGTCTGTCGCAGCTCCACAGCAGGGTTCAGTCATCTTACACACTCACCGTGACAGAGTCTGTCCTATCTCCACAGCAGGGTTCAGTCATCGTCAACACTCACCGTGACAGAGTCTGTCACATCTCCACAGCAGGGTTCAGTGATCGTCAACACTCACCGTGACGGAGACTCTCGCATCTCCAAACCTGGGTTCCGTCATCGTCGACACTCACTGTGACAGAGTCTGTCGGATTTCCACACCTGGGTTCAGTCATCGTCGACACTGTCCGTGCCAGAGTCTGTCGTATCTCCACACCTGGGTTCAGTCATCGTCGACACTAACTATGACAGAATCTCTCGTATCTCCACACCTGCGTTCAGTCATCGTCGACACTAACCGTGACACAGTCTGTCGTATGTCCACACCTGGGTTCAGTCATCGTCGACACTCACCGTGACAGAGTCTGTCGTATGTCGACACCTGAGTTCAGTCGTCGTCGACACTCACCGTGGCAGAGTCTGTCGTATGTCAACACCTGGGTTCAGTCGTCTTCGACACTCACCGTGACAGAGTCTGTCGTATGTCCACACCTGGTTTCAGTCGTAGTCAACATTCACCGTGACAGAGTCTGTCGTATCTCCACACCTGGGTTCAGTCATCGTCAACACTCACGGTGACAGAGTCTGTCGTATCTCCACAGCTGGGTTCAGTCATCGTCAACACTGACCGTGACAGAGTCTGTCGTATCTCCACACCTGGGTTCAGTCAGTGTCAACACTCACCGTGACAGATTGTGTCGTCTCTCCGCACCTGGGTTCAATCATCGTCAACACTCACCGTGACAGAGTCTCTCGTATCTCCGCAGCTGGGTTCAGTCATCGTCAACACTCACCGTGACAGAGTCTCTCGGATCGCCACACCTGGGTTCAGTCATCTTCAACACTCACCGTGACAGAGTCTATCGGATCTCCACACCTGGGTTCAGTCATCGTCGACACTGTCCGTGCCAGACTCTGTCGTATCTGCACACCTGGGCTCAGACATCTCCGACACTAACCGTACCAGAATCTCTCGTAACTCCACACCTGCGTTCAGTCATCTTCAACACTCACCGTGACAGAGTCTGTCGCATCTCCACATCTGGGATCAGTCATCGTCAACACTCACCGCGACAGAGTCTGTCGTCTCTCCAGACCTGGGTTCAGTCATCGTCAACACTCACGGTGACAGAGTCTCTCGAATCTCCACTCCTGTGTTCAGTCATCGTCAACACTCACCGTGACAGAGTCTGTCGTATCTCCACATCTGTGTTCAGTCATCGTCAACGCTCACCATGACTGAGTCTGTCGTATCTCCACACCTGTGTTCAGTCATTGTCAACACTCACCGTTACAGAGTCTGTCGTATCTCCACACCTGGGTTCAGTCATCGTCAACACTCACCGTGACAGAGTCTGTCGTATCTCCACACCTATGTTCAGTCATCGACAACACTCACCGTGAAAGAGTCTGTCGTATCGCCACACCTGTGTTCAGTCATCGTCAACACTCACCGTGACAGAGTCTGTCGCATCTCCACAGCAGGGTTCAGTCATCGTCAACACTCACCTTGACAGAGTCTGTCGCATCTCCACAGCAGGGTTCAGTCATCGTCAACACTCACCGTGACAGAGTCTGTTGTATCTCCAAATCAGTGTTCAGTCATCATCAACACTCACCGTGACTGAGTCTGTCGCAGCTCCACAGCAGGGTTCAGTCATCTTACACACTCACCGTGCCAGAGTCTGTCCTATCTCCACAGCAGGGTTCAGTCATCGTCAACACTCACCGTGACAGAGTCTGTCACATCTCCACAGCAGGGTTCAGTGATCGTCAACACTCACCGTGACGGAGACTCTCGCATCTCCAAACCTGGGTTCCGTCATCGTCGACACTCACTGTGACAGAGTCTGTCGGATTTCCACACCTGGGTTCAGTCATCGTCGACACTGTCCGTGCCAGAGTCTGTCGTATCTCCACACCTGGGTTCAGTCATCGTCGACACTAACTATGACAGAATCTCTCGTATCTCCACACCTGCGTTCAGTCATCGTCGACACTAACCGTGACACAGTCTGTCGTATGTCCACACCTGGGTTCAGTCATCGTCGACACTCACCGTGACAGAGTCTGTCGTATGTCGACACCTGAGTTCAGTCGTCGTCGACACTCACCGTGGCAGAGTCTGTCGTATGTCAACACCTGGGTTCAGTCGTCGTCGACACTCACCGTGACAGAGTCTGTCGTATGTCCACACCTGGTTTCAGTCGTAGTCAACATTCACCGTGACAGAGTCTGTCGTATCTCCACACCTGGGTTCAGTGATTGTCAAAACTCACCGTGACAGTGTCTATCGTATCTCCACACCTGGGTTCAGTGATTGTCAACACTCAACGTGATAGAGTCTGTCGTATCTCCACACCTGGGATCAGTGATTGTCAACACTCACCGTGACAGAGTCTGTCGTATCTCCACACCTGGGTTCAGTCATCGTCAACACCAACAGTGACAGAGTCTGTCATATCTCCACACCTGGGCCATCGTCAAAACTCACCGTGACAGAGCCTGTCGCTTCTCCACACCAGGGTTCAGTCATCGTCAACACTCACCTTGACAGAGTCTGTCGAATCTCCACACCTGGGTTTAGTCATCGTCAACACTCACCGTGACAGAGTCTGTCGTGTCTCCACACCAGGGGTCAGCCATCGTCAACACTAACCGTAACAGAGTCTCTCGTATCGCCACACCTGGGTTCAGTCATCGTCAACACTCACCTTGACAGAGTCTGTCGCATCTCCACAGCAGGGTTCAGTCATCGTCAACACTCACCTTGACAGAGTCTGTCGCATCTCCACATCAGGGTTCAGTCATCGTCAACACTCACCGTGACAGAGTCTGTCGCATCTCCACAGCAGGGTTCAGTCATCGTCAACACTCACCGTGACGGAGACTCTCGCGTCTCCAAACCTGGGTTCCGTCATCGTCGACACTAACCGTGACACAGTCTGTCGTATGTCCACACCTGGGTTCAGTCATCGTCGACACTCACCGTGACAGAGTCTGTCGTATGTCGACACCTGAGTTCAGTCGTCGTCGACACTCACCGTGACAGAGTCTGTCGTATGTCGACACCTGGGTTCAGTGATTGTCAACACTCACCGTGACAGAGTCTGTCGTATCTCCACACCTGGGATCAGTGATTGTCAACACTCACCGTGACAGAGTCTGTCGTATCTCCACACCTGGGTTCAGTCATCGTCAACACCAACAGTGACAGAGTCTTTCGTATCTCCACACCTGGGCCATCGTCAACACTCACCGTGACAGAATCTGCCGTATCTCCACAGCAGGGTTCAGTCATCGTCAACACTCACCGTGACAGAGTCTGTCGTATCTCCACACCTGTGTTCAGTCATCGTCAACACTCACCGTGACAGAGTCTGTCGCATCTCCACAGCAGGGTTCAGTCATCGTCAACACTCACCGTGACGGAGACTCTCGCGTCTCCAAACCTGGGTTCCGTCATCGTCGACACTAACCGTGACACAGTCTGTCGTATGTCCACACCTGGGTTCAATCATCGTCGACACTCACCGTGACAGAGTCTGTCGTATGTCGACACCTGAGTTCAGTCGTCGTCGACACTCACCATGACAGAGTCTGTCGTATGTCGACACCTGAGTTCAGTCGTCGTCGACACTCACCGTGACAGAGTCTGTCGTATGTCGACACCTGGGTTCAGTCGTCGTCGACACTCACCGTGACAGAGTCTGTCGTATGTCCACACCTGGGTTCAGTCGTAGTCAACATTCACCGTGACAGAGTCTGTCGTATCTCCACACCTGGGTTCAGTAATTGTCAACACTCACCGTGACAGTGTCTGTCGTATCTCCACACCTGGGTTCAGTGATTGTCAACACTCACCGTGACAGAGTCTGTCGTATCTCCACACCTGGGATCAGTGATTGTCAACACTCACCGTGACAGAGTCTGTCGTATCTCCACACCTGGGTTCAGTCATCGTCAACACCAACAGTGACAGAGTCTTTTGTATCTCCACACCTGGGCCATCGTCAACACTCACCGTGACAGAGTCTGTCGCATCTCCACACCAGGGTTCAGTCATCGTCAACGCTCACCGTGACAGAATCTGCCGTATCTCCACAGCAGGGTTCAGTCATCGTCAACACTCACCGTGACAGAGTCTGTCGTATCTCCACACCTGTGTTCAGTCATCGTCAACACTCACCGTTACAGAGTCTGTCGCATCTCCATAGCAGGGTTCAGTCATCGTCAACACTCACCGTGACAGAGTCTGTCGCATCTCCACACCTGGGTTCAGTCATCGTCAACACTCACCGTGACTGAGTCTGTCGCAGCTCCACAGCAAGGTTCAGTCACCTTCAACACTCACCGTGACAGAGTCTGTCCTATCTCCACAGCAGGGTTCAGTCATCGTCAACACTCACCGTGACAGAGTCTGTCACATCTCCACAGCAGGGTTCAGTGATCGTCAACACTCACCGTGACGGAGACTCTCGCATCTCCAAACCTGGGTTCCGTCATCGTCGACACTCACTGTGACAGAGTCTGTCGGATTTCCACACCTGGGTTCAGTCATCGTCGACACTGTCCGTGCCAGAGTCTGTCGTATCTCCACACCTGGGTTCAGTCATCGTCGACACTAATCGTGCCAGATTCTCTCGGATCGCCACACCTGTGTTCAGACATCGTCAACACTAACTATGACAGAATCTCTCGTATCTCCACACCTGCGTTCAGTCATCGTCGACACTGACCGTGACACAGTCTGTCGTATGTCCACACCTGGGTTCAGTCATCGTCGACACTCACCGTGACAGAGTCTGTCGTATGTCGACACCTGAGTTCAGTCGTCGTCGACACTCACCGTGGCAGAGTCTGTCGTATGTCGACACCTGGGTTCAGTCGTCGTCGACACTCACCGTGACAGTGTCTGTCGTATGTCCACACCTGGGTTCAGTCGTAGTCAACATTCACCGTGACAGAGTCTGTCGTATCTCCACACCTGGGTTCAGTGATTGTCAACACTCACCGTGACAGTGTCTGTCGTATCTCCACACCTGGGTTCAGTGATTGTCAACACTCAACGTGACAGAGTCTGTCGTATCTCCACACCTGGGATCAGTGATTGTCAACACTCACCGTGACAGTGTCTGTCGTATCTCCACACCTGGGTTCAGTGATTGTCAACACTCACCGTGACAGAGTCTGTCGTATCTCCACACCTGGGATCAGTGATTGTCAACACTCACCGTGACAGAGTCTGTCGTATCTCCACACCTGGGTTCAGTCATCGTCAACACCAACAGTGACAGAGTCTTTCGTATCTCCACACCTGGGCCATCGTCAACACTCACCGTGACAGAGTCTGTCGCATCTCCACACCAGGGTTCAGTCATCGTCAACACTCACCGTGACAGAGTCTGCCGTATCTCCACACCTGGGTTCAGTCATCGTCAACGCTCACCGTGACAGAATCTGCCGAATCTCCACAGCAGGGTTCAGTCATCGTCAACACTCACCGTGACAGAGTCTGTCGCATCTCCACAGCAGGGTTCAGTCATCGTCAACACTCACCGTGACAGAGTCTGTCGCATCTCCACACCTGGGTTCAGTCATCGTCAAAACTCACCGTGACAGAGACTCTCGCATCTCCACACCTGGGTTCCATCATCGTCGACACTCACCGTGACAGAGTCTGTCATATGTCGACTCCTGGGTTCAGTCGTCGTCGACACTCACCGTGACAGAGTCTGTTGTATGTCCACACCTGGGCTCAGTCATCGTCAACACTCACCGTGACAGAGTCTGTCGTATCTCCACACCTGTGTTCAGTCATCGTCAACACTCACCGTTACAGAGTCTGTCGTATCTCCACACCAGGGTTCAGTCATCGTCAACACTCCCCGTGACAGAGTCTGTCGTATCTCCACACCTATGTTCAGTCATCGACAACACTCACCGTGAAAGAGTCTGTCGTATCGCCACACCTGTGTTCAGTCATCGTCAACACTCACCGTGACAGAGTCTGTCGCATCTCCACAGCAGGGTTCAGTCATCGTCAACACTAACCTTGACAGAGTCTGTCGCATCTCCACAGCAGGGTTCAGTCATCGTCAACACTCACCGTGACAGACTCTGTTGTATCTCCACATCAGTGTTCAGTCATCATCAACACTCACCGTGACAGAGTCTGTCGTATCTCCACAGCAGGGTTCAGTCATCATCAACACTCACCGTGACTGAGTCT
Organism: Mobula birostris; assembly: GCF_030028105.1. Lineage (NCBI taxonomy): Eukaryota > Metazoa > Chordata > Chondrichthyes > Myliobatiformes > Myliobatidae > Mobula > Mobula birostris. The sequence continues at coordinate 129,946,355 of NC_092372.1, read as the reverse complement.
GTCGCAGCTCCACAGCAGGGTTCAGTCATCTTACACACTCACCGTGACAGAGTCTGTCCTATCTCCACAGCAGGGTTCAGTCATCGTCAACACTCACCGTGACAGAGTCTGTCACATCTCCACAGCAGGGTTCAGTGATCGTCAACACTCACCGTGACGGAGACTCTCGCATCTCCAAACCTGGGTTCCGTCATCGTCGACACTCACTGTGACAGAGTCTGTCGGATTTCCACACCTGGGTTCAGTCATCGTCGACACTGTCCGTGCCAGAGTCTGTCGTATCTCCACACCTGGGTTCAGTCATCGTCGACACTAACTATGACAGAATCTCTCGTATCTCCACACCTGCGTTCAGTCATCGTCGACACTAACCGTGACACAGTCTGTCGTATGTCCACACCTGGGTTCAGTCATCGTCGACACTCACCGTGACAGAGTCTGTCGTATGTCGACACCTGAGTTCAGTCGTCGTCGACACTCACCGTGGCAGAGTCTGTCGTATGTCAACACCTGGGTTCAGTCGTCGTCGACACTCACCGTGACAGAGTCTGTCGTATGTCCACACCTGGGTTCAGTCGTAGTCAACATTCACCGTGACAGAGTCTGCCGTATCTCCACACCTATGTTCAGTCATCGTCAACACTCACCGTGAAAGAGTCGGTCGTATCGCCACACCTGAGTTCAGTCATCGACAGCACTCACCGTGACAGAGACTCTCGTATCTCCACACCTGGGTTCAGTCATCGTCAACACTCTCCGTGAGAGAGTCTGTCGTATGTCCACAACTGGGTTCAGTCATCGTCAACACTCACCGTGACAGAGTCTGTTGTATCTCCACACCTGGGTTCAGTCATTGACAGCACTCACCGTGACAGAGTCTGTCGTATCTCCACACCTGGGTTCAGTCATCACCAACACTCACCGTGACAGAGTCTGTCGTATCTCCACACCTGGGTTCAGTCATCGTCAACACTAACGGTGACAGAGACTCTCGTATCGCCACACCTGGGTTCAGTCATCGTCAACACTCACGGTGACAGAGTCTGTCGTATCTCCACAGCTGGGTTCAGTCATCGTCAACACTGACCGTGACAGAGTCTGTCGTATCTCCACACCTGGGTTCAGTCAGTGTCAACACTCACCGTGACAGATTGTGTCGTCTCTCCGCACCTGGGTTCAATCATCGTCAACACTCACCGTGACAGAGTCTCTCGTATCTCCGCAGCTGGGTTCAGTCATCGTCAACACTCACCGTGACAGAGTCTCTCGGATCGCCACACCTGGGTTCAGTCATCTTCAACACTCACCGTGACAGAGTCTATCGGATCTCCACACCTGGGTTCAGTCATCGTCGACACTGTCCGTGCCAGAGTCTGTCGTATCTGCACACCTGGGCTCAGACATCTTCGACACTAACCGTACCAGAATCTCTCGTAACTCCACACCTGCGTTCAGTCATCTTCAACACTCACCGTGACAGAGTCTGTCGCATCTCCACATCTGGGATCAGTCATCGTCAACACTCACCGCGACAGAGTCTGTCGTCTCTCCAGACCTGGGTTCAGTCATCGTCAACACTCACGGTGACAGAGTCTCTCGAATCTCCACTCCTGTGTTCAGTCATCGTCAACACTCACCGTGACAGAGTCTGTCGTATCTCCACATCTGTGTTCAGTCATCGTCAACGCTCACCATGACTGAGTCTGTCGTATCTCCACACCTGTGTTCAGTCATTGTCAACACTCACCGTTACAGAGTCTGTCGTATCTCCACACCTGGGTTCAGTCATCGTCAACACTCACCGTGACAGAGTCTGTCGTATCTCCACACCTATGTTCAGTCATCGACAACACTCACCGTGAAAGAGTCTGTCGTATCGCCACACCTGTGTTCAGTCATCGTCAACACTCACCGTGACAGAGTCTGTCGCATCTCCACAGCAGGGTTCAGTCATCGTCAACACTCACCTTGACAGAGTCTGTCGCATCTCCACAGCAGGGTTCAGTCATCGTCAACACTCACCGTGACAGAGTCTGTTGTATCTCCACATCAGTGTTCAGTCATCATCAACACTCACCGTGACAGAGTCTGTCGTATCTCCACAGCAGGGTTCAGTCATCATCAACACTCACCGTGACTGAGTCTGTCGCAGCTCCACAGCAGGGTTCAGTCATCTTACACACTCACCGTGACAGAGTCTGTCCTATCTCCACAGCAGGGTTCAGTCATCGTCAACACTCACCGTGACAGAGTCTGTCACATCTCCACAGCAGGGTTCAGTGATCGTCAACACTCACCGTGACGGAGACTCTCGCATCTCCAAACCTGGGTTCCGTCATCGTCGACACTCACTGTGACAGAGTCTGTCGGATTTCCACACCTGGGTTCAGTCATCGTCGACACTGTCCGTGCCAGAGTCTGTCGTATCTCCACACCTGGGTTCAGTCATCGTCGACACTAACTATGACAGAATCTCTCGTATCTCCACACCTGCGTTCAGTCATCGTCAACACTAACCGTGACACAGTCTGTCGTATGTCCACACCTGGGTTCAGTCATCGTCGACACTCACCGTGACAGAGTCTGTCGTATGTCGACACCTGAGTTCAGTCGTCGTCGACACTCACCGTGGCAGAGTCTGTCGTATGTCAACACCTGGGTTCAGTCGTCGTCGACACTCACCGTGACAGAGTCTGTCGTATGTCCACACCTGGGTTCAGTCGTAGTCAACATTCACCGTGACAGAGTCTGTCGTATCTCCACACCTGGGTTCAGTGATTGTCAACACTCACCGTGACAGTGTCTATCGTATCTCCACACCTGGGTTCAGTGATTGTCAACACTCAACGTGATAGAGTCTGTCGTATCTCCACACCTGGGATCAGTGATTGTCAACACTCACCGTGACAGAGTCTGTCGTATCTCCACACCTGGGTTCAGTCATCGTCAACACCAACAGTGACAGAGTCTGTCATATCTCCACACCTGGGCCATCGTCAACACTCACCGTGACAGAGTCTGTCGCTTCTCCACACCAGGGTTCAGTCATCGTCAACACTCACCGTGACAGAGTCTGTCGAATCTCCACACCTGGATTTAGTCATCGTCAACACTCACCGTGACAGAGTCTGTCGTGTCTCCACACCAGGGGTCAGCCATCGTCAACACTAACCGTAACAGAGTCTCTCGTATCGCCACACCTGGGTTCAGTCATCGTCAACACTCACCTTGACAGACTCTGTCGCATCTCCACAGCAGGGTTCAGTCATCGTCAACACTCACCTTGACAGAGTCTGTCGCATCTCCACATCAGGGTTCAGTCATCGTCAACACTCACCGTGACAGAGTCTGTCGCATCTCCACAGCAGGGTTCAGTCATCGTCAACACTCACCGTGACGGAGACTCTCGCGTCTCCAAACCTGGGTTCCGTCATCGTCGACACTAACCGTGACACAGTCTGTCGTATGTCCACACCTGGGTTCAGTCATCGTCGACACTCACCGTGACAGAGTCTGTCGTATGTCGACACCTGAGTTCAGTCGTCGTCGACACTCACCGTGACAGAGTCTGTCGTATGTCGACACTTGGGTTCAGTGATTGTCAACACTCACCGTGACAGAGTCTGTCGTAACTCCACACCTGGGATCAGTGATTGTCAACACTCACCGTGACAGAGTCTGTCGTATCTCCACACCTGGGTTCAGTCATCGTCAACACCAACAGTGACAGAGTCTTTCGTATCTCCACACCTGGGCCATCGTCAACACTCACCGTGACAGAATCTGCCGTATCTCCACAGCAGGGTTCAGTCATCGTCAACACTCACCGTGACAGAGTCTGTCGTATCTCCACACCTGTGTTCAGTCATCGTCAACACTCACCGTTACAGAGTCTGTCGCATCTCCACAGCAGGGTTCAGTCATCGTCAACACTCACCGTGACAGAGTCTGTCGCATCTCCACACCTGGGTTCAGTCATCGTCAAAACTCACCGTGACAGAGACTCTCGCATCTCCACACCTGGGTTCCATCGTCGTCGACACTCACCGTGACAGAGTCTGTCATATGTCGACACCTGGGTTCAGTCGTCGTCGACACTCACCGTGACAGAGTCTGTTGTATGTCCACACCTGGGCTCAGTCATCGTCAACACTCACCGTGACAGAGTCTGTCGTATCTCCACACCTGTGTTCAGTCATCGTCAACACTCACCGTTACAAAGTCTGTCGTATCTCCACACCAGGGTTCAGTCATCGTCAACACTCCCCGTGACAGAGTCTGTCGTATCTCCACACCTGGGCCATCGTCAACACTCACCGTGACAGAGTCCGTCGTAGCTCCACACCTATGTTCAGTCATCGTCAACACTCACCGTGAAAGAGTCTGTCGTATCGCCACACCTGAGTTCAGTCATCGACAACACTTACCGTGACAGAGACTCTCGTATCTCCACACCTGGGTTCAGTCATCGTCAACACTCTCCGTGAGAGAGTCTGTCGTATGTCCACAACTGGGTTCAGTCATCGTCAACACTCACCGTGACAGAGTCTGTTGTATCTCCACACCTGGGTTCAGTCATTGACAGCACTCACCGTGACAGAGTTTGTCGTATCTCCACACCTGGGTTCAGTCATCACCAACACCCACCGTGACAGAGTCTGTCGTATCTCCACACCTGGGTTCAGTCATCGTCAACACTAACGGTGACAGAGACTCTCGTATCGCCACACCTGGGTTCAGTCATCGTCAACACTCACGGTGAAAGAGTCTGTCGTATCTCCACAGCTGGGTTCAGTCATCGTCAACACTGACCGTGACAGAGTCTGTCGTATCTCCACACCTGGGTTCAGTCAGCGTCAACACTCACCGTGACAGATTGTGTCGTCTCTCCGCACCTGGGTTCAATCATCGTCAACACTCACCGTGACAGAGTCTCTCGGATCGCCACACCTGGGTTCAGTCATCTTCAACACTCACCGTGACAGAGTCTATCGGATCTCCACACCTGGGTTCAGTCATCGCCGACACTGTCCGTGCCAGAGTCTGTCGTATCTGCACACCTGGGCTCAGACATCCTCGACACTAACGGTGACAGAGACTCTCGTATCGCCACACCTGGGTTCAGTCATCGTCAACACTCACGGTGACAGAGTCTGTCGTATCTCCACAGCTGGGTTCAGTCATCGTCAACACTGACCGTGACAGAGTCTGTCGTATCTCCACACCTGGGTTCAGTCAGCGTCAACACTCACCGTGACAGATTGTGTCGTCTCTCCGCACCTGGGTTCAATCATCGTCAACACTCACCGTGACAGAGTCTCTCGTATCTCCGCAGCTGGGTTCAGTCATCGTCAACACTCACCGTGACAGAGTCTCTCGGATCGCCACACCTGGGTTCAGTCATCTTCAACACTCACCGTGACAGAGTCTATCGGATCTCCACACCTGGGTTCAGTCATCGTCGACACTGTCCGTGCCAGAGTCTGTCGTATCTGCACACCTGGGCTCAGACATCTTCGACACTAACCGTGCCAGAATCTCTCGTAACTCCACACCTGCGTTCAGTCATCTTCAACACTCACCGTGACAGAGTCTGTCGCATCTCCACACCTGGGTTCAGTCATCGTCAACACTAACCTTGACACAGTCTGTCGTATCTCCACACCTGGGTTCAGTCATCGTCGACACTCACCGTGACAGAGTCTGTCGTATGTCCACACCTGGGTTCAGTCATCGTCAACACTCACCGTGACAGAGTCTGTCGTTTCTCCACACCTGGGTTCAATGATGGTCAACACTCACCGTGACAGAGTCTGTTGTATCTCCACACCTGGGTTCAGTCATTGAAAGCACTCACCGTGACAGAGTCTGTCGTATCTCCACACCAGGGTTCAGTCATCACCAACACTCACCGTGACAGAGTCTGTCCTATCTCCACACCTGGGTTCAGTCATCACCAACACTCACTGTGACAGAGTCTGTCGTATCTCCACACCTGGGTTCAGTGATCGTCAACACTCACCGTGACAGAGTCTGTCCTATCTCCACACCAGGGTTCAGTGATTGTCAACACTCACCGTGACAGAGTCTGTTTTATCTCCACAACTGGGTTCAGTCATTGACAGCACTCACCGTGACAGAGTCTGTCGTATCACCACACCTGGGTTCAGTCATCACCAACACTCACCGTGACAGAGTCTGCCGTAACTCCACACCTGGGTTGAGTCATTGTGAACTCTAACCGTGACACAGTCTCTCATATCTCCGCCCCTGGGTTCAGTCATCTTCAACACTCACCGTGACAGAGTCTGTCGGATCTCCACACCTGGGTTCAGTCATCGTCGACACTGTCCGTGCCAGAGTCTGTCGTATCTCCACACCTGGGTTCAGACATCTTCGACACTAACCGTGCCAGAGTCTCTCGGATCGCCACACCTGGGTTCAGACATCGTCGACACTACCCGTGCCAGAATCTCTCGTAACTCCACACCTGCGTTCAGTCATCTTCAACACTCACTGTGACAGAGTCTGTCGCATCCCCACACCTGGGATCAGTCATCGTCAACACTCACCGTGACAGAGTCTGTCGTCTCTCCAGACCTGGGTTCAGTCATCGTCAACACTCACCGTGACAGAGTCTGTCGTATCTCCACATCTGTGTTCAGTCATTGTCAACACTCACCGTGACTGAGTCTGTCGTATCTCCACACCTGTGTTCAGTCATCGTCAACACTCACCGTTACAGAGTCTGTCGTATCTCCACACCTGGGTTCAGTCATCGTCAACACTCACCGTGACAGAGTCTGTCGTATATCCACACCTGTGCCATCGTCAACACTCGCCGTGACAGAGTCTGTCATATCTCCACACCTATGTTCAGTCATCGTCAACACTCACCGTGAAAGAGTCTGTCGTATCGCCACACCAGAGTTCAGTCATCGTCAACACTCACCGTGACAGAGACTCTCGTATCGCCACACCTGGGTTCAGTCATCGTCAACACTCTCCGTGAGAGAGTCTGTCGTATGTCCACACCTGGGTTCAGTCAGCGTCAACACTCACCGTGACAGATTCTGTCGTCTCTCCGCACCTGGGTTCAATCATCGTCAACACTCACCGTGACAGAGTCTGTCGCATCTCCGCAGCTGGGTTCAGTCATCGTCAACACTCACCGTGACAGAGTCTGTCGCATCTCCACATCAGGGTTCAGTCATCGTCAACACTCACCGTGACGGAGACTCTCGCATCTCCAAACCTGCGTTCCGTCATCGTCGACACTAACCGTGACACAGTCTGTCGTATGTCCACACCTGGGTTCAATCATCGTCGACACTCACCGTGACAGAGTCTGTCGTATGTCGACACCTGAGTTCAGTCGTCGTCGACACTCACCGTGACAGAGTCTGTCGTATGTCGACACCTGAGTTCAGTCGTCGTCGACACTCACCGTGACAGAGTCTGTCGTATGTCGACACCTGGGTTCAGTCGTCGTCGACACTCACCGTGACAGAGTCTGTCGTATGTCCACACCTGGGTTCAGTCGTAGTCAACATTCACCGTGACAGAGTCTGTCGTATCTCCACACCTGGGTTCAGTGATTGTCAACACTCACCGTGACAGTGTCTGTCGTATATCCACACCTGGGTTCAGTGATTGTCAACACTCACCGTGACAGAGTCTGTCGTATCTCCACACCTGGGATCAGTGATTGTCAACACTCACCGTGACAGAGTCTGTCGCATCTCCACACCAGGGTTCAGTCATCGTCAACGCTCACCGTGACAGAATCTGCCGTATCTCCACAGCAGGGTTCAGTCATCGTCAACACTCACCGTGACAGAGTCTGTCGTATCTCCACACCTGTGTTCAGTCATCGTCAACACTCACCGTTACAGAGTCTGTCGCATCTCCACAGCAGGGTTCAGTCATCGTCAACACTCACCGTGACAGAGTCTGTCGCATCTCCACACCTGGGTTCAGTCATCGTCAACACTCACCGTGACTGAGTCTGTCGCAGCTCCACAGCAGGGTTCAGTCACCTTCAACACTCACCGTGACAGAGTCTGTCCTATCTCCACAGCAGGTTTCAGTCATCGTCAACACTCACCGTGACAGAGTCTGTCACATCTCCACAGCAGGGTTCAGTGATCGTCAACACTCACCGTGACGGAGACTCTCGCATCTCCAAACCTGGGTTCCGTCATCGTCGACACTCACTGTGACAGAGTCTGTCGGATTTCCACACCTGGGTTCAGTCATCGTCGACACTGTCCGTGCCAGAGTCTGTCGTATCTCCACACCTGGGTTCAGTCATCGTCGACACTAATCGTGCAGAGTCTCTCGGATCGCCACACCTGTGTTCAGACATCGTCAACACTAACTATGACAGAATCTCTCGTATCTCCACACCTGCGTTCAGTCATCGTCGACACTGACCGTGACACAGTCTGTCGTATGTCCACACCTGGGTTCAGTCATCGTCGACACTCACCGTGACAGAGTCTGTCGTATGTCGACACCTGAGTTCAGTCGTCGTCGACACTCACCGTGGCAGAGTCTGTCGTATGTCGACACCTGGGTTCAGTCGTCGTCGACACTCACCGTGACAGAGTCTGTCGTATGTCCACACCTGGGTTCAGTCGTAGTCAACATTCACCGTGATAGAGTCTGTCGTATCTCCACACCTGGGTTCAGTGATTGTCAACACTCACCGTGACAGTGTCTGTCGTATCTCCACACCTGGGTTCAGTGATTGTCAACACTCAACGTGACAGAGTCTGTCGTATCTCCACACCTGGGATCAGTGATTGTCAACACTCACCGTGACAGTGTCTGTCGTATCTCCACACCTGGGTTCAGTGATTGTCAACACTCACCGTGACAGAGTCTGTCGTATCTCCACACCTGGGATCAGTGATTGTCAACACTCACCGTGACAGAGTCTGTCGAATCTCCACACCTGGGTTCAGTCATCGTCAACACCAACAGTGACAGAGTCTTTCGTATCTCCACACCTGGGCCATCGTCAACACTCACCGTGACAGAGTCTGTCGCATCTCCACACCAGGGTTCAGTCATCGTCAACACTCACCGTGACAGAGTCTGCCGTATCTCCACACCTGGGTTCAGTCATCGTCAACGCTCACCGTGACAGAATCTGCCGTATCTCCACAGCAGGGTTCAGTCATCGTCAACACTCACCGTGACAGAGTCTGTCGCATCTCCACAGCAGTGTTCAGTCATCGTCAACACTCACCGTGACAGAGTCTGTCGCATCTCCACACCTGGGTTCAGTCATCGTCAAAACTCACCGTGACAGAGACTCTCGCATCTCCACACCTGGGTTCCATCATCGTCGACACTCACCGTGACAGAGTCTGTCATATGTCGACTCCTGGGTTCAGTCATCGTCGACACTCACCGTGACAGACTCTGTCGTATGTCGACACCTGAGTTCAGTCGTCGTCGACACTCACCGTGGCAGAGTCTGTCGTATGTCGACACCTGGGTTCAGTCGTCGTCGACACTCACCGTGACAGAGTCTGTCGTATGTCCACACCTGGGTTCAGTCGTAGTCAACATTCACCGTGACAGAGTCTGTCGTATCTCCACACCTGGGTTCAGTGATTGTCAACACTCACCGTGACAGTGTCTGTCGTATCTCCACACCTGGGTTCAGTGATTGTCAACACTCAACGTGACAGAGTCTGTCGTATCTCCACACCTGGGATCAGTGATTGTCAACACTCACCGTGACAGTGTCTGTCGTATCTCCACACCTGGGTTCAGTGATTGTCAACACTCACCGTGACAGAGTCTGTCGTATCTCCACACCTGGGATCAGTGATTGTCAACACTCACCGTGACAGAGTCTGTCGTATCTCCACACCTGGGTTCAGTCATCGTCAACACCAACAGTGACAGAGTCTTTCGTATCTCCACACCTGGGCCATCGTCAACACTCACCGTGACAGAGTCTGTCGCATCTCCACACCAGGGTTCAGTCATCGTCAGCACTCACCGTGACAGAGTCTGCCGTATCTCCACACCTGGGTTCAGTCATCGTCAACGCTCACCGTGACAGAATCTGCCGTATCTCCACAGCAGGATTCAGTCATCGTCAACACTCACCGTGACAGAGTCTGTCGCATCTCCACAGCAGGGTTCAGTCACCGTCAACACTCACCGTGACAGAGTCTGTCGCATCTCCACACCTGGGTTCAGTCATCGTCAAAACTCACCGTGACAGAGACTCTCGCATCTCCACACCTGGGTTCCATCATCGTCGACACTCACCGTGACAGAGTCTGTCATATGTCGACTCCTGGGTTCAGTCGTCGTCGACACTCACCGTGACAGAGTCTGTTGTATGTCCACACCTGGGCTCAGTCATCGTCAACACTCACCGTGACAGAGTCTGTCGTATCTCCACACCTGTGTTCAGTCATCGTCAACACTCACCGTTACAGAGTCTGTCGTATCTCCACACCAGGGTTCAGTCATCGTCAACACTCCCCGTGACAGAGTCTGTCGTATCTCCACACCTGGGCCATCGTCAACACTCACCGTGACAGAGTCTGCCGTATCTCCACACCTATGTTCAGTCATCGTCAACACTCACCGTGAAAGAGTCGGTCGTATCGCCACACCTGAGTTCAGTCATCGACAGCACTCACCGTGACAGAGACTCTCGTATCTCCACACCTGGGTTCAGTCATCGTCAACACTCTCCGTGAGAGAGTCTGTCGTGTGTCCACAACTGGTTTCAGTCATCGTCAACACTCACCGTGACAGAGTCTGTCGAATCTCCACACCTGGGTTTAGTCATCGTTAACACTCACCGTGACAGAGTCTGTCGTGTCTCCACACCAGGGGTCAGCCATCGTCAACACTAACCGTAACAGAGTCTCTCGTATCGCCACACCTGGGTTCAGTCATCGTCAACACTCACCTTGACAGAGTCTGTCGCATCTCCACAGCAGGGTTCAGTCATCGTCAACACTCACCTTGACAGAGTCTGTCGCATCTCCACATCAGGGTTCAGTCATCGTCAACACTCACCGTGACAGAGTCTGTCGCATCTCCACAGCAGGGTTCAGTCATCGTCAACACTCACCGTGACGGAGACTCTCGCGTCTCCAAACCTGGGTTCCGTCATCGTCGACACTAACCGTGACACAGTCTGTCGTATGTCCACACCTGGGTTCAGTCATCGTCGACACTCACCGTGACAGAGTCTGTCGTATGTCGACACCTGAGTTCAGTCGTCGTCGACACTCACCGTGACAGAGTCTGTCGTATGTCGACACCTGGGTTCAGTGATTGTCAACACTCACCGTGACAGAGTCTGTCGTATCTCCACACCTGGGATCAGTGATTGTCAACACTCACCGTGACAGAGTCTGTCGTATCTCCACACCTGGGTTCAGTCATCGTCAACACCAACAGTGACAGAGTCTTTCGTATCTCCACACCTGGGCCATCGTCAACACTCACCGTGACAGAATCTGCCGTATCTCCACAGCAGGGTTCAGTCATCGTCAACACTCACCGTGACAGAGTCTCTCGGATCGCCGCACCTGGGTTCAGTCATCTTCAACACTCACCGTGACAGAGTCTATCGGATCTCCACACCTGGGTTCAGTCATCGTCGACACTGTCCGTGCCAGAGTCTGTCGTATCTGCACACCTGGGCTCAGACATCTTCGACACTAACCGTGCCAGAATCTCTCGTAACTCCACACCTGCGTTCAGTCATCTTCAACACTCACCGTGACAGAGTCTGTTGCATCTCCACACCTGGGTTCAGTCATCGTCAACACTAACCTTGACACAGTCTGTCGTATCTCCACACCTGGGTTCAGTCATCGTCGACACTCACCGTGACAGAGTCTGTCGTATGTCCACACCTGGGTTCAGTCATCGTCAACACTCACCGTGACAGAGTCTGTCGTTTCTCCACACCTGGGTTCAATGATGGTCAACACTCACCGTGACAGAGTCTGTTGTATCTCCACACCTGGGTTCAGTCATTGAAAGCACTCACAGTGACAGAGTCTGTCGTATCTCCACACCAGGGTTCAGTCATCACCAACACTCACCGTGACAGAGTCTGTCCTATCTCCACACCTGGGTTCAGTCATCACCAACACTCACTGTGACAGAGTCTGTCGTATCTCCACACCTGGGTTCAGTGATCGTCAACACTCACCGTGACAGAGTCTGTCCTATCTCCACACCAGGGTTCAGTGATTGTCAACACTCACCGTGACAGAGTCTGTTTTATCTCCACAACTGGGTTCAGTCATTGACAGCACTCACCGTGACAGAGTCTGTCGTATCACCACACCTGGGTTCAGTCATCACCAACACTCACCGTGACAGAGTCTGCCGTAACTCCACACCTGGGTTGAGTCATTGTGAACTCTAACCGTGACACAGTCTCTCATATCTCCGCCCCTGGGTTCAGTCATCTTCAACACTCACCGTGACAGAGTCTGTCGGATCTCCACACCTGGGTTCAGTCATCGTCGACACTGTCCGTGCCAGAGTCTGTCGTATCTCCACACCTGGGTTCAGACATCTTCGACACTAACCGTGCCAGAGTCTCTCGGATCGCCACACCTGGGTTCAGACATCGTCGACACTACCCGTGCCAGAATCTCTCGTAACTCCACACCTGCGTTCAGTCATCTTCAACACTCACTGTGACAGAGTCTGTCGCATCCCCACACCTGGGATCAGTCATCGTCAACACTCACCGTGACAGAGTCTGTCGTCTCTCCAGACCTGGGTTCAGTCATCGTCAACACTCACCGTGACAGAGTCTGTCGTATCTCCACATCTGTGTTCAGTCATTGTCAACACTCACCGTGACTGAGTCTGTCGTATCTCCACACCTGTGTTCAGTCATCGTCAACACTCACCGTTACAGAGTCTGTCGTATCTCCACACCTGGGTTCAGTCATCGTCAACACTCACCGTGACAGAGTCTGTCGTATATCCACACCTGTGCCATCGTCAACACTCGCCGTGACAGAGTCTGTCATATCTCCACACCTATGTTCAGTCATCGTCAACACTCACCGTGAAAGAGTCTGTCGTATCGCCACACCAGAGTTCAGTCATCGTCAACACTCACCGTGACAGAGACTCTCGTATCGCCACACCTGGGTTCAGTCATCGTCAACACTCTCCGTGAGAGAGTCTGTCGTATGTCCACACCTGGGTTCAGTCAGCGTCAACACTCACCGTGACAGATTCTGTCGTCTCTCCGCACCTGGGTTCAATCATCGTCAACACTCACCGTGACAGAGTCTGTCGCATCTCCGCAGCTGGGTTCAGTCATCGTCAACACTCACCGTGACAGAGTCTGTCGCATCTCCACATCAGGGTTCAGTCATCGTCAACACTCACCGTGACGGAGACTCTCGCATCTCCAAACCTGCGTTCCGTCATCGTCGACACTAACCGTGACACAGTCTGTCGTATGTCCACACCTGGGTTCAATCATCGTCGACACTCACCGTGACAGAGTCTGTCGTATGTCGACACCTGAGTTCAGTCGTCGTCGACACTCACCGTGACAGAGTCTGTCGTATGTCGACACCTGAGTTCAGTCGTCGTCGACACTCACCGTGACAGAGTCTGTCGTATGTCGACACCTGGGTTCAGTCGTCGTCGACACTCACCGTGACAGAGTCTGTCGTATGTCCACACCTGGGTTCAGTCGTAGTCAACATTCACCGTGACAGAGTCTGTCGTATCTCCACACCTGGGTTCAGTGATTGTCAACACTCACCGTGACAGTGTCTGTCGTATATCCACACCTGGGTTCAGTGATTGTCAACACTCACCGTGACAGAGTCTGTCGTATCTCCACACCTGGGATCAGTGATTGTCAACACTCACCGTGACAGAGTCTGTCGCATCTCCACACCAGGGTTCAGTCATCGTCAACGCTCACCGTGACAGAATCTGCCGTATCTCCACAGCAGGGTTCAGTCATCGTCAACACTCACCGTGACAGAGTCTGTCGTATCTCCACACCTGTGTTCAGTCATCGTCAACACTCACCGTTACAGAGTCTGTCGCATCTCCACAGCAGGGTTCAGTCATCGTCAACACTCACCGTGACAGAGTCTGTCGCATCTCCACACCTGGGTTCAGTCATCGTCAACACTCACCGTGACTGAGTCTGTCGCAGCTCCACAGCAGGGTTCAGTCACCTTCAACACTCACCGTGACAGAGTCTGTCCTATCTCCACAGCAGGTTTCAGTCATCGTCAACACTCACCGTGACAGAGTCTGTCACATCTCCACAGCAGGGTTCAGTGATCGTCAACACTCACCGTGACGGAGACTCTCGCATCTCCAAACCTGGGTTCCGTCATCGTCGACACTCACTGTGACAGAGTCTGTCGGATTTCCACACCTGGGTTCAGTCATCGTCGACACTGTCCGTGCCAGAGTCTGTCGTATCTCCACACCTGGGTTCAGTCATCGTCGACACTAATCGTGCAGAGTCTCTCGGATCGCCACACCTGTGTTCAGACATCGTCAACACTAACTATGACAGAATCTCTCGTATCTCCACACCTGCGTTCAGTCATCGTCGACACTGACCGTGACACAGTCTGTCGTATGTCCACACCTGGGTTCAGTCATCGTCGACACTCACCGTGACAGAGTCTGTCGTATGTCGACACCTGAGTTCAGTCGTCGTCGACACTCACCGTGGCAGAGTCTGTCGTATGTCGACACCTGGGTTCAGTCGTCGTCGACACTCACCGTGACAGAGTCTGTCGTATGTCCACACCTGGGTTCAGTCGTAGTCAACATTCACCGTGATAGAGTCTGTCGTATCTCCACACCTGGGTTCAGTGATTGTCAACACTCACCGTGACAGTGTCTGTCGTATCTCCACACCTGGGTTCAGTGATTGTCAACACTCAACGTGACAGAGTCTGTCGTATCTCCACACCTGGGATCAGTGATTGTCAACACTCACCGTGACAGTGTCTGTCGTATCTCCACACCTGGGTTCAGTGATTGTCAACACTCACCGTGACAGAGTCTGTCGTATCTCCACACCTGGGATCAGTGATTGTCAACACTCACCGTGACAGAGTCTGTCGAATCTCCACACCTGGGTTCAGTCATCGTCAACACCAACAGTGACAGAGTCTTTCGTATCTCCACACCTGGGCCATCGTCAACACTCACCGTGACAGAGTCTGTCGCATCTCCACACCAGGGTTCAGTCATCGTCAACACTCACCGTGACAGAGTCTGCCGTATCTCCACACCTGGGTTCAGTCATCGTCAACGCTCACCGTGACAGAATCTGCCGTATCTCCACAGCAGGGTTCAGTCATCGTCAACACTCACCGTGACAGAGTCTGTCGCATCTCCACAGCAGTGTTCAGTCATCGTCAACACTCACCGTGACAGAGTCTGTCGCATCTCCACACCTGGGTTCAGTCATCGTCAAAACTCACCGTGACAGAGACTCTCGCATCTCCACACCTGGGTTCCATCATCGTCGACACTCACCGTGACAGAGTCTGTCATATGTCGACTCCTGGGTTCAGTCGTCGTCGACACTCACCGTGACAGAGTCTGTTGTATGTCCACACCTGGGCTCAGTCATCGTCAACACTCACCGTGACAGAGTCTGTCGTATCTCCACACCTGTGTTCAGTCATCGTCAACACTCACCGTTACAGAGTCTGTCGTATCTCCACACCAGGGTTCAGTCATCGTCAACACTCCCCGTGACAGAGTCTGTCGTATCTCCACACCTGGGCCATCGTCAACACTCACCGTGACAGAGTCTGCCGTATCTCCACACCTATGTTCAGTCATCGTCAACACTCACCGTGAAAGAGTCGGTCGTATCGCCACACCTGAGTTCAGTCATCGACAGCACTCACCGTGACAGAGACTCTCGTATCTCCACACCTGGGTTCAGTCATCGTCAACACTCTCCGTGAGAGAGTCTGTCGTATGTCCATAACTGGGTTCAGTCATCGTCAACACTCACCGTGACAGAGTCTGTCGAATCTCCACACCTGGGTTTAGTCATCGTCAACACTCACCGTGACAGAGTCTGTCGTGTCTCCACACCAGGGGTCAGCCATCGTCAACACTAACCGTAACAGAGTCTCTCGTATCGCCACACCTGGGTTCAGTCATCGTCAACACTCACCTTGACAGAGTCTGTCGCATCTCCACAGCAGGGTTCAGTCATCGTCAACACTCACCTTGACAGAGTCTGTCGCATCTCCACATCAGGGTTCAGTCATCGTCAACACTCACCGTGACAGAGTCTGTCGCATCTCCACAGCAGGGTTCAGTCATCGTCAACACTCACCGTGACGGAGACTCTCGCGTCTCCAAACCTGGGTTCCGTCATCGTCGACACTAACCGTGACACAGTCTGTCGTATGTCCACACCTGGGTTCAGTCATCGTCGACACTCACCGTGACAGAGTCTGTCGTATGTCGACACCTGAGTTCAGTCGTCGTCGACACTCACCGTGACAGAGTCTGTCCTATCTCCACACCAGGGTTCAGTGATTGTCAACACTCACCGTGACAGAGTCTGTTTTATCTCCACAACTGGGTTCAGTCATTGACAGCACTCACCGTGACAGAGTCTATCGTATCACCACACCTGGGTTCAGTCATCACCAACACTCACCGTGACAGAGTCTGCCGTAACTCCACACCTGGGTTGAGTC
Source organism: Mobula birostris (assembly GCF_030028105.1). Classification (NCBI taxonomy): domain Eukaryota; kingdom Metazoa; phylum Chordata; class Chondrichthyes; order Myliobatiformes; family Myliobatidae; genus Mobula; species Mobula birostris. Next base: position 129,929,610 of record NC_092372.1, on the reverse strand, counting down.
ATTGTGAACTCTAACCGTGACACAGTCTCTCATATCTCCGCCCCTGGGTTCAGTCATCTTCAACACTCACCGTGACAGAGTCTGTCGGATCTCCACACCTGGGTTCAGTCATCGTCGACACTGTCCGTGCCAGAGTCTGTCGTATCTCCACACCTGGGTTCAGACATCTTCGACACTAACCGTGCCAGAGTCTCTCGGATCGCCACACCTGGGTTCAGACATCGTCGACACTACCCGTGCCAGAATCTCTCGTAACTCCACACCTGCGTTCAGTCATCTTCAACACTCACTGTGACAGAGTCTGTCGCATCCCCACACCTGGGATCAGTCATCGTCAACACTCACCGTGACAGAGTCTGTCGTCTCTCCAGACCTGGGTTCAGTCATCGTCAACACTCACCGTGACAGAGTCTGTCGTATCTCCACATCTGTGTTCAGTCATTGTCAACACTCACCGTGACTGAGTCTGTCGTATCTCCACACCTGTGTTCAGTCATCGTCAACACTCACCGTTACAGAGTCTGTCGTATCTCCACACCTGGGTTCAGTCATCGTCAACACTCACCGTGACAGAGTCTGTCGTATATCCACACCTGTGCCATCGTCAACACTCGCCGTGACAGAGTCTGTCATATCTCCACACCTATGTTCAGTCATCGTCAACACTCACCGTGAAAGAGTCTGTCGTATCGCCACACCAGAGTTCAGTCATCGTCAACACTCACCGTGACAGAGACTCTCGTATCGCCACACCTGGGTTCAGTCATCGTCAACACTCTCCGTGAGAGAGTCTGTCGTATGTCCACACCTGGGTTCAGTCAGCGTCAACACTCACCGTGACAGATTCTGTCGTCTCTCCGCACCTGGGTTCAATCATCGTCAACACTCACCGTGACAGAGTCTGTCGTATCTCCGCAGCTGGGTTCAGTCATCGTCAACACTCACCGTGACAGAGTCTGTCGCATCTCCACATCAGGGTTCAGTCATCGTCAACACTCACCGTGACGGAGACTCTCGCATCTCCAAACCTGCGTTCCGTCATCGTCGACACTAACCGTGACACAGTCTGTCGTATGTCCACACCTGGGTTCAATCATCGTCGACACTCACCGTGACAGAGTCTGTCGTATGTCGACACCTGAGTTCAGTCGTCGTCGACACTCACCGTGACAGAGTCTGTCGTATGTCGACACCTGAGTTCAGTCGTCGTCGACACTCACCGTGACAGAGTCTGTCGTATGTCGACACCTGGGTTCAGTCGTCGTCGACACTCACCGTGACAGAGTCTGTCGTATGTCCACACCTGGGTTCAGTCGTAGTCAACATTCACCGTGACAGAGTCTGTCGTATCTCCACACCTGGGTTCAGTGATTGTCAACACTCACCGTGACAGTGTCTGTCGTATATCCACACCTGGGTTCAGTGATTGTCAACACTCACCGTGACAGAGTCTGTCGTATCTCCACACCTGGGATCAGTGATTGTCAACACTCACCGTGACAGAGTCTGTCGCATCTCCACACCAGGGTTCAGTCATCGTCAACGCTCACCGTGACAGAATCTGCCGTATCTCCACAGCAGGGTTCAGTCATCGTCAACACTCACCGTGACAGAGTCTGTCGTATCTCCACACCTGTGTTCAGTCATCGTCAACACTCACCGTTACAGAGTCTGTCGCATCTCCACAGCAGGGTTCAGTCATCGTCAACACTCACCGTGACAGAGTCTGTCGCATCTCCACACCTGGGTTCAGTCATCGTCAACACTCACCGTGACTGAGTCTGTCGCAGCTCCACAGCAGGGTTCAGTCACCTTCAACACTCACCGTGACAGAGTCTGTCCTATCTCCACAGCAGGTTTCAGTCATCGTCAACACTCACCGTGACAGAGTCTGTCACATCTCCACAGCAGGGTTCAGTGATCGTCAACACTCACCGTGACGGAGACTCTCGCATCTCCAAACCTGGGTTCCGTCATCGTCGACACTCACTGTGACAGAGTCTGTCGGACTTCCACACCTGGGTTCAGTCATCGTCGACACTGTCCGTGCCAGAGTCTGTCGTATCTCCACACCTGGGTTCAGTCATCGTCGACACTAATCGTGCAGAGTCTCTCGGATCGCCACACCTGTGTTCAGACATCGTCAACACTATCTATGACAGAATCTCTCGTATCTCCACACCTGCGTTCAGTCATCGTCGACACTGACCGTGACACAGTCTGTCGTATGTCCACACCTGGGTTCAGTCATCGTCGACACTCACCGTGACAGAGTCTGTCGTATGTCGACACCTGAGTTCAGTCGTCGTCGACACTCACCGTGGCAGAGTCTGTCGTATGTCGACACCTGGGTTCAGTCGTCGTCGACACTCACCGTGACAGAGTCTGTCGTATGTCCACACCTGGGTTCAGTCGTAGTCAACATTCACCGTGATAGAGTCTGTCGTATCTCCACACCTGGGTTCAGTGATTGTCAACACTCACCGTGACAGTGTCTGTCGTATCTCCACACCTGGGTTCAGTGATTGTCAACACTCAACGTGACAGAGTCTGTCGTATCTCCACACCTGGGATCAGTGATTGTCAACACTCACCGTGACAGTGTCTGTCGTATCTCCACACCTGGGTTCAGTGATTGTCAACACTCACCGTGACAGAGTCTGTCGTATCTCCACACCTGGGATCAGTGATTGTCAACACTCACCGTGACAGAGTCTGTCGAATCTCCACACCTGGGTTCAGTCATCGTCAACACCAACAGTGACAGAGTCTTTCGTATCTCCACACCTGGGCCATCGTCAACACTCACCGTGACAGAGTCTGTCGCATCTCCACACCAGGGTTCAGTCATCGTCAACACTCACCGTGACAGAGTCTGCCGTATCTCCACACCTGGGTTCAGTCATCGTCAACGCTCACCGTGACAGAATCTGCCGTATCTCCACAGCAGGGTTCAGTCATCGTCAACACTCACCGTGACAGAGTCTGTCGCATCTCCACAGCAGTGTTCAGTCATCGTCAACACTCACCGTGACAGAGTCTGTCGCATCTCCACACCTGGGTTCAGTCATCGTCAAAACTCACCGTGACAGAGACTCTCGCATCTCCACACCTGGGTTCCATCATCGTCGACACTCACCGTGACAGAGTCTGTCATATGTCGACTCCTGGGTTCAGTCGTCGTCGACACTCACCGTGACAGAGTCTGTTGTATGTCCACACCTGGGCTCAGTCATCGTCAACACTCACCGTGACAGAGTCTGTCGTATCTCCACACCTGTGTTCAGTCATAGTCAACACTCACCGTTACAGAGTCTGTCGTATCTCCACACCAGGGTTCAGTCATCGTCAACACTCCCCGTGACAGAGTCTGTCGTATCTCCACACCTGGGCCATCGTCAACACTCACCGTGACAGAGTCTGCCGTATCTCCACACCTATGTTCAGTCATCGTCAACACTCACCGTGAAAGAGTCGGTCGTATCGCCACACCTGAGTTCAGTCATCGACAGCACTCACCGTGACAGAGACTCTCGTATCTCCACACCTGGGTTCAGTCATCGTCAACACTCTCCGTGAGAGAGTCTGTCGTATGTCCATAACTGGGTTCAGTCATCGTCAACACTCACCGTGACAGAGTCTGTCGAATCTCCACACCTGGGTTTAGTCATCGTCAACACTCACCGTGACAGAGTCTGTCGTGTCTCCACACCAGGGGTCAGCCATCGTCAACACTAACCGTAACAGAGTCTCTCGTATCGCCACACCTGGGTTCAGTCATCGTCAACACTCACCTTGACAGAGTCTGTCGCATCTCCACAGCAGGGTTCAGTCATCGTCAACACTCACCTTGACAGAGTCTGTCGCATCTCCACATCAGGGTTCAGTCATCGTCAACACTCACCGTGACAGAGTCTGTCGCATCTCCACAGCAGGGTTCAGTCATCGTCAACACTCACCGTGACGGAGACTCTCGCGTCTCCAAACCTGGGTTCCGTCATCGTCGACACTAACCGTGACACAGTCTGTCGTACGTCCACACCTGGGTTCAGTCATCGTCGACACTCACCGTGACAGAGTCTGTCCTATGTCGACACCTGAGTTCAGTCGTCGTCGACACTCACCGTGACAGAGTCTGTCCTATCTCCACACCAGGGTTCAGTGATTGTCAACACTCACCGTGACAGAGTCTGTTTTATCTCCACAACTGGGTTCAGTCATTGACAGCACTCACCGTGACAGAGTCTGTCGTATCACCACACCTGGGTTCAGTCATCACCAACACTCACCGTGACAGAGTCTGCCGTAACTCCACACCTGGGTTGAGTCATTGTGAACTCTAACCGTGACACAGTCTCTCATATCTCCGCCCCTGGGTTCAGTCATCTTCAACACTCACCGTGACAGAGTCTGTCGGATCTCCACACCTGGGTTCAGTCATCGTCGACACTGTCCGTGCCAGAGTCTGTCGTATCTCCACACCTGGGTTCAGACATCTTCGACACTAACCGTGCCAGAGTCTCTCGGATCGCCACACCTGGGTTCAGACATCGTCGACACTACCCGTGCCAGAATCTCTCGTAACTCCACACCTGCGTTCAGTCATCTTCAACACTCACTGTGACAGAGTCTGTCGCATCCCCACACCTGGGATCAGTCATCGTCAACACTCACCGTGACAGAGTCTGTCGTCTCTCCAGACCTGGGTTCAGTCATCGTCAACACTCACCGTGACAGAGTCTGTCGTATCTCCACATCTGTGTTCAGTCATTGTCAACACTCACCGTGACTGAGTCTGTCGTATCTCCACACCTGTGTTCAGTCATCGTCAACACTCACCGTTACAGAGTCTGTCGTATCTCCACACCTGGGTTCAGTCATCGTCAACACTCACCGTGACAGAGTCTGTCGTATATCCACACCTGTGCCATCGTCAACACTCGCCGTGACAGAGTCTGTCATATCTCCACACCTATGTTCAGTCATCGTCAACACTCACCGTGAAAGAGTCTGTCGTATCGCCACACCAGAGTTCAGTCATCGTCAACACTCACCGTGACAGAGACTCTCGTATCGCCACACCTGGGTTCAGTCATCGTCAACACTCTCCGTGAGAGAGTCTGTCGTATGTCCACACCTGGGTTCAGTCAGCGTCAACACTCACCGTGACAGATTCTGTCGTCTCTCCGCACCTGGGTTCAATCATCGTCAACACTCACCGTGACAGAGTCTGTCGTATCTCCGCAGCTGGGTTCAGTCATCGTCAACACTCACCGTGACAGAGTCTGTCGCATCTCCACATCAGGGTTCAGTCATCGTCAACACTCACCGTGACGGAGACTCTCGCATCTCCAAACCTGCGTTCCGTCATCGTCGACACTAACCGTGACACAGTCTGTCGTATGTCCACACCTGGGTTCAATCATCGTCGACACTCACCGTGACAGAGTCTGTCGTATGTCGACACCTGAGTTCAGTCGTCGTCGACACTCACCGTGACAGAGTCTGTCGTATGTCGACACCTGAGTTCAGTCGTCGTCGACACTCACCGTGACAGAGTCTGTCGTATGTCGACACCTGGGTTCAGTCGTCGTCGACACTCACCGTGACAGAGTCTGTCGTATGTCCACACCTGGGTTCAGTCGTAGTCAACATTCACCGTGACAGAGTCTGTCGTATCTCCACACCTGGGTTCAGTGATTGTCAACACTCACCGTGACAGTGTCTGTCGTATATCCACACCTGGGTTCAGTGATTGTCAACACTCACCGTGACAGAGTCTGTCGTATCTCCACACCTGGGATCAGTGATTGTCAACACTCACCGTGACAGAGTCTGTCGCATCTCCACACCAGGGTTCAGTCATCGTCAACGCTCACCGTGACAGAATCTGCCGTATCTCCACAGCAGGGTTCAGTCATCGTCAACACTCACCGTGACAGAGTCTGTCGTATCTCCACACCTGTGTTCAGTCATCGTCAACACTCACCGTTACAGAGTCTGTCGCATCTCCACAGCAGGGTTCAGTCATCGTCAACACTCACCGTGACAGAGTCTGTCGCATCTCCACACCTGGGTTCAGTCATCGTCAACACTCACCGTGACTGAGTCTGTCGCAGCTCCACAGCAGGGTTCAGTCACCTTCAACACTCACCGTGACAGAGTCTGTCCTATCTCCACAGCAGGTTTCAGTCATCGTCAACACTCACCGTGACAGAGTCTGTCACATCTCCACAGCAGGGTTCAGTGATCGTCAACACTCACCGTGACGGAGACTCTCGCATCTCCAAACCTGGGTTCCGTCATCGTCGACACTCACTGTGACAGAGTCTGTCGGATTTCCACACCTGGGTTCAGTCATCGTCGACACTGTCCGTGCCAGAGTCTGTCGTATCTCCACACCTGGGTTCAGTCATCGTCGACACTAATCGTGCAGAGTCTCTCGGATCGCCACACCTGTGTTCAGACATCGTCAACACTATCTATGACAGAATCTCTCGTATCTCCACACCTGCGTTCAGTCATCGTCGACACTGACCGTGACACAGTCTGTCGTATGTCCACACCTGGGTTCAGTCATCGTCGACACTCACCGTGACAGAGTCTGTCGTATGTCGACACCTGAGTTCAGTCGTCGTCGACACTCACCGTGGCAGAGTCTGTCGTATGTCGACACCTGGGTTCAGTCGTCGTCGACACTCACCGTGACAGAGTCTGTCGTATGTCCACACCTGGGTTCAGTCGTAGTCAACATTCACCGTGATAGAGTCTGTCGTATCTCCACACCTGGGTTCAGTGATTGTCAACACTCACCGTGACAGTGTCTGTCGTATCTCCACACCTGGGTTCAGTGATTGTCAACACTCAACGTGACAGAGTCTGTCGTATCTCCACACCTGGGATCAGTGATTGTCAACACTCACCGTGACAGTGTCTGTCGTATCTCCACACCTGGGTTCAGTGATTGTCAACACTCACCGTGACAGAGTCTGTCGTATCTCCACACCTGGGATCAGTGATTGTCAACACTCACCGTGACAGAGTCTGTCGAATCTCCACACCTGGGTTCAGTCATCGTCAACACCAACAGTGACAGAGTCTTTCGTATCTCCACACCTGGGCCATCGTCAACACTCACCGTGACAGAGTCTGTCGCATCTCCACACCAGGGTTCAGTCATCGTCAACACTCACCGTGACAGAGTCTGCCGTATCTCCACACCTGGGTTCAGTCATCGTCAACGCTCACCGTGACAGAATCTGCCGTATCTCCACAGCAGGGTTCAGTCATCGTCAACACTCACCGTGACAGAGTCTGTCGCATCTCCACAGCAGTGTTCAGTCATCGTCAACACTCACCGTGACAGAGTCTGTCGCATCTCCACACCTGGGTTCAGTCATCGTCAAAACTCACCGTGACAGAGACTCTCGCATCTCCACACCTGGGTTCCATCATCGTCGACACTCACCGTGACAGAGTCTGTCATATGTCGACTCCTGGGTTCAGTCGTCGTCGACACTCACCGTGACAGAGTCTGTTGTATGTCCACACCTGGGCTCAGTCATCGTCAACACTCACCGTGACAGAGTCTGTCGTATCTCCACACCTGTGTTCAGTCATCGTCAACACTCACCGTTACAGAGTCTGTCGTATCTCCACACCAGGGTTCAGTCATCGTCAACACTCCCCGTGACAGAGTCTGTCGTATCTCCACACCTGGGCCATCGTCAACACTCACCGTGACAGAGTCTGCCGTATCTCCACACCTATGTTCAGTCATCGTCAACACTCACCGTGAAAGAGTCGGTCGTATCGCCACACCTGAGTTCAGTCATCGACAGCACTCACCGTGACAGAGACTCTCGTATCTCCACACCTGGGTTCAGTCATCGTCAACACTCTCCGTGAGAGAGTCTGTCGTATGTCCATAACTGGGTTCAGTCATCGTCAACACTCACCGTGACAGAGTCTGTCGAATCTCCACACCTGGGTTTAGTCATCGTCAACACTCACCGTGACAGAGTCTGTCGTGTCTCCACACCAGGGGTCAGCCATCGTCAACACTAACCGTAACAGAGTCTCTCGTATCGCCACACCTGGGTTCAGTCATCGTCAACACTCACCTTGACAGAGTCTGTCGCATCTCCACAGCAGGGTTCAGTCATCGTCAACACTCACCTTGACAGAGTCTGTCGCATCTCCACATCAGGGTTCAGTCATCGTCAACACTCACCGTGACAGAGTCTGTCGCATCTCCACAGCAGGGTTCAGTCATCGTCAACACTCACCGTGACGGAGACTCTCGCGTCTCCAAACCTGGGTTCCGTCATCGTCGACACTAACCGTGACACAGTCTGTCGTATGTCCACACCTGGGTTCAGTCATCGTCGACACTCACCGTGACAGAGTCTGTCGTATGTCGACACCTGAGTTCAGTCGTCGTCGACACTCACCGTGACAGAGTCTGTCGTATGTCGACACCTGGGTTCAGTGATTGTCAACACTCACCGTGACAGAGTCTGTCGTATCTCCACACCTGGGATCAGTGATTGTCAACACTCACCGTGACAGAGTCTGTCGTATCTCCACACCTGGGTTCAGTCATCGTCAACACCAACAGTGACAGAGTCTTTCGTATCTCCACACCTGGGCCATCGTCAACACTCACCGTGACAGAATCTGCCGTATCTCCACAGCGGGTTTCAGTCATCGTCAACACTCACCGTGACAGAGTCTGTCGTATCTCCACACCTGTGTTCAGTCATCGTCAACACTCACCGTTACAGAGTCTGTCGCATCTCCACAGCAGGGTTCAGTCATCGTCAACACTCACCGTGACAGAGTCTGTCGCATCTCCACACCTGGGTTCAGTCATCGTCAAAACTCACCGTGACAGAGACTCTCGCATCTCCACACCTGGGTTCCATCATCGTCGACACTCACCGTGACAGAGTCTGTCATATGTCGACACCTGGGTTCAGTCGTCGTCGACACCTGGGTTCAGTCGTCGTCGACACTCACCGTGACAGAGTCTGTTGTATGTCCACACCTGGGCTCAGTCATCGTCAACACTCACCGTGACAGAGTCTGTCGTATCTCCACACCTGTGTTCAGTCATCGTCAACACTCACCGTTACAGAGTCTGTCGTATCTCCACACCAGGGTTCAGTCATTGTCAACACTCCCCGTGACAGAGTCTGTCGTATCTCCACACCTGGGCCATCGTCAACACTCACCGTGACAGAGTCCGTCGTATCTCCACACCTATGTTCAGTCATCGTCAACACTCACCGTGAAAGAGTCTGTCGTATCGCCACACCTGAGTTCAGTCATCGACAACACTTACCGTGACAGAGACTCTCGTATCTCCACACCTGGGTTCAGTCATCGTCAACACTCTCCGTGAGAGAGTCTGTCGTATGTCCACAACTGGGTTCAGTCATCGTCAACACTCACCGTGACAGAGTCTGTTGTATCTCCACACCGGGGTTCAGTCATTGACAGCACTCACCGTGAAAGAGTTTGTCGTATCTCCACACCTGGGTTCAGTCATCGTCAACACTCACCGTGACTGAGTCTGTCGCAGCTCCACAGCAGGGTTCAGTCACCTTCAACACTCACCGTGACAGAGTCTGTCCTATCTCCACAGCAGGTTTCAGTCATCGTCAACACTCACCGTGACAGAGTCTGTCACATCTCCACAGCAGGGTTCAGTGATCGTCAACACTCACCGTGACGGAGACTCTCGCTTCTCCAAACCTGGGTTCCGTCATCGTCGACACTCACTGTGACAGAGTCTGTCGGATTTCCACACCTGGGTTCAGTCATCGTCGACACTGTCCGTGCCAGAGTCTGTCGTATCTCCACACCTGGGTTCAGTCATCGTCGACACTAATCGTGCAGAGTCTCTCGGATCGCCACACCTGTGTTCAGACATCGTCAACACTAACTATGACAGAATCTCTCGTATCTCCACACCTGCGTTCAGTCATCGTCGACACTGACCGTGACACAGTCTGTCGTATGTCCACACCTGGGTTCAGTCATCGTCGACACTCACCGTGACAGAGTCTGTCGTATGTCGACACCTGAGTTCAGTCGTCGTCGACACTCACCGTGGCAGAGTCTGTCGTATGTCGACACCTGGGTTCAGTCGTCGTCGACACTCACCGTGACAGAGTCTGTCGTATGTCCACACCTGGGTTCAGTCGTAGTCAACATTCACCGTGATAGAGTCTGTCGTATCTCCACACCTGGGTTCAGTGATTGTCAACACTCACCGTGACAGTGTCTGTCGTATCTCCACACCTGGGTTCAGTGATTGTCAACACTCAACGTGACAGAGTCTGTCGTATCTCCACACCTGGGATCAGTGATTGTCAACACTCACCGTGACAGTGTCTGTCGTATCTCCACACCTGGGTTCAGTGATTGTCAACACTCACCGTGACAGAGTCTGTTGTATCTCCACACCTGGGATCAGTGATTGTCAACACTCACCGTGACAGAGTCTGTCGAATCTCCACACCTGGGTTCAGTCATCGTCAACACCAACAGTGACAGAGTCTTTCGTATCTCCACACCTGGGCCATCGTCAACACTCACCGTGACAGAGTCTGTCGCATCTCCACACCAGGGTTCAGTCATCGTCAACACTCACCGTGACAGAGTCTGCCGTATCTCCACACCTGGGTTCAGTCATCGTCAACGCTCACCGTGACAGAATCTGCCGTATCTCCACAGCAGGGTTCAGTCATCGTCAACACTCACCGTGACAGAGTCTGTCGCATCTCCACAGCAGTGTTCAGTCATCGTCAACACTCACCGTGACAGAGTCTGTCGCATCTCCACACCTGGGTTCAGTCATCGTCAAAACTCACCGTGACAGAGACTCTCGCATCTCCACACCTGGGTTCCATCATCGTCGACACTCACCGTGACAGAGTCTGTCATATGTCGACTCCTGGGTTCAGTCGTCGTCGACACTCACCGTGACAGAGTCTGTTGTATGTCCACACCTGGGCTCAGTCATCGTCAACACTCACCGTGACAGAGTCTGTCGTATCTCCACACCTGTGTTCAGTCATCGTCAACACTCACCGTTACAGAGTCTGTCGTATCTCCACACCAGGGTTCAGTCATTGTCAACACTCCCCGTGACAGAGTCTGTCGTATCTCCACACCTGGGCCATCGTCAACACTCACCGTGACAGAGTCTGCCGTATCTCCACACCTATGTTCAGTCATCGTCAACACTCACCGTGAAAGAGTCGGTCGTATCGCCACACCTGAGTTCAGTCATCGACAGCACTCACCGTGACAGAGACTCTCGTATCTCCACACCTGGGTTCAGTCATCGTCAACACTCTCCGTGAGAGAGTCTGTCGTATGTCCATAACTGGGTTCAGTCATCGTCAACACTCACCGTGACAGAGTCTGTCGAATCTCCACACCTGGGTTTAGTCATCGTCAACACTCACCGTGACAGAGTCTGTCGTGTCTCCACACCAGGGGTCAGCCATCGTCAACACTAACCGTAACAGAGTCTCTCGTATCGCCACACCTGGGTTCAGTCATCGTCAACACTCACCTTGACAGAGTCTGTCGCATCTCCACAGCAGGGTTCAGTCATCGTCAACACTCACCTTGACAGAGTCTGTCGCATCTCCACATCAGGGTTCAGTCATCGTCAACACTCACCGTGACAGAGTCTGTCGCATCTCCACAGCAGGGTTCAGTCATCGTCAACACTCACCGTGACGGAGACTCTCGCGTCTCCAAACCTGGGTTCCGTCATCGTCGACACTAACCGTGACACAGTCTGTCGTATGTCCACACCTGGGTTCAGTCATCGTCGACACTCACCGTGACAGAGTCTGTCGTATGTCGACACCTGAGTTCAGTCGTCGTCGACACTCACCGTGACAGAGTCTGTCGTATGTCGACACCTGGGTTCAGTGATTGTCAACACTCACCGTGACAGAGTCTGTCGTATCTCCACACCTGGGATCAGTGATTGTCAACACTCACCGTGACAGAGTCTGTCGTATCTCCACACCTGGGTTCAGTCATCGTCAACACCAACAGTGACAGAGTCTTTCGTATCTCCACACCTGGGCCATCGTCAACACTCACCGTGACAGAATCTGCCGTATCTCCACAGCGGGTTTCAGTCATCGTCAACACTCACCGTGACAGAGTCTGTCGTATCTCCACACCTGTGTTCAGTCATCGTCAACACTCACCGTTACAGAGTCTGTCGCATCTCCACAGCAGGGTTCAGTCATCGTCAACACTCACCGTGACAGAGTCTGTCGCATCTCCACACCTGGGTTCAGTCATCGTCAAAACTCACCGTGACAGAGACTCTCGCATCTCCACACCTGGGTTCCATCATCGTCGACACTCACCGTGACAGAGTCTGTCATATGTCGACACCTGGGTTCAGTCGTCGTCGACACCTGGGTTCAGTCGTCATCGACACTCACCGTGACAGAGTCTGTTGTATGTCCACACCTGGGCTCAGTCATCGTCAACACTCACCGTGACAGAGTCTGTCGTATCTCCACACCTGTGTTCAGTCATCGTCAACACTCACCGTTACAGAGTCTGTCGTATCTCCACACCAGGGTTCAGTCATTGTCAACACTCCCCGTGACAGAGTCTGTCGTATCTCCACACCTGGGCCATCGTCAACACTCACCGTGACAGAGTCCGTCGTATCTCCACACCTATGTTCAGTCATCGTCAACACTCACCGTGAAAGAGTCTGTCGTATCGCCACACCTGAGTTCAGTCATCGACAACACTTACCGTGACAGAGACTCTCGTATCTCCACACCTGGGTTCAGTCATCGTCAACACTCTCCGTGAGAGAGTCTGTCGTATGTCCACAACTGGGTTCAGTCATCGTCAACACTCACCGTGACAGAGTCTGTTGTATCTCCACACCGGGGTTCAGTCATTGACAGCACTCACCGTGAAAGAGTTTGTCGTATCTCCACACCTGGGTTCAGTCATCACCAACACTCACCGTGACAGAGTCTGTCGTATCTCCACACCTGGGTTCAGTCATCGTCAACACTAACGGTGACAGAGACTCTCGTATCGCCACACCTGGGTTCAGTCATCGTCAACACTCACGGTGAAAGAGTCTGTCGTATCTCCACAGCTGGGTTCAGTCATCGTCAACACTGACCGTGACAGAGTCTGTCGTATCTCCACACCTGGGTTCAGTCAGCGTCAACACTCACCGTGACAGATTGTGTCGTCTCTCCGCACCTGGGTTCAATCATCGTCAACACTCACCGTGACAGAGTCTCTCGTATCTCCGCAGCTGGGTTCAGTCATCGTCAACACTCACCGTGACAGAGTCTCTCGGATCGCCACACCTGGGTTCAGTCATCTTCAACACTCACCGTGACAGAGTCTATCGGATCTCCACACCTGGGTTCAGTCATCGTCGACACTGTCCGTGCCAGAGTCTGTCGTATCAGCACACCTGGGCTCAGACATCTTCGACACTAACGGTGACAGAGACTCTCGTATCGCCACACCTGGGTTCAGTCATCGTCAACACTCACGGTGACAGAGTCTGTCGTATCTCCACAGCTGGGTTCAGTCATCGTCAACACTGACCGTGACAGAGTCTGTCGTATCTCCACACCTGGGTTCAGTCAGCGTCAACACTCACCGTGACAGATTGTGTCGTCTCTCCGCACCTGGGTTCAATCATTGTCAACACTCTCCGTGACAGAGTCTCTCGTATCTCCGCAGCTGGGTTCAGTCATCGTCAACACTCACCGTGACAGAGTCTCTCGGATCGCCACACCTGGGTTCAGTCATCTTCAGCACTCACCGTGACAGAGTCTATCGGATCTCCACACCTGGGTTCAGTCATCGTCGACACTGTCCGTGCCAGAGTCTGTCGTATCTGCACACCTGGGCTCAGACATCTTCGACACTAACCGTGCCAGAATCTCTCGTAACTCCACACCTGCGTTCAGTCATCTTCAACACTCACCGTGACAGAGTCTGTCGCATCTCCACACCTGGGTTCAGTCATCGTCAACACTAACCTTGACACAGTCTTGCGTATCTCCACACCTGGGTTCAGTCATCTTCGACACTCACCGTGACAGAGTCTGTCGTATGTCCACACCTGGGTTCAGTCATCGTCAACACTCACCGTGACAGAGTCTGTCGTTTCTCCACACCTGGGTTCAATGATGGTCAACACTCACCGTGACAGAGTCTGTTGTATCTCCACACCTGGGTTCAGTCATTGAAAGCACTCACCGTGACAGAGTCTGTCGTATCTCCACACCAGGGTTCAGTCATCACCAACACTCACCGTGACAGAGTCTGTCCTATCTCCACACCTGGGTTCAGTCATCACCAACACTCACCGTGACAGAGTCTGTCGTATCACCACACCTGGGTTCAGTCATCACCAACACTCACCGTGACAGAGTCTGCCGTAACTCCACACCTGGGTTGAGTCATTGTGAACTCTAACCGTGACACAGTCTCTCATATCTCCGCCCCTGGGTTCAGTCATCTTCAACACTCACCGTGACAGAGTCTGTCGGATCTCCACACCTGGGTTCAGTCATCGTCGACACTGTCCGTGCCAGAGTCTGTCGTATCTCCACACCTGGGTTCAGACATCTTCGACACTAACCGTGCCAGAGTCTCTCGGATCGCCACACCTGGGTTCAGACATCGTCGACACTACCCGTGCCAGAATCTCTCGTAACTCCACACCTGCGTTCAGTCATCTTCAACACTCACTGTGACAGAGTCTGTCGCATCTCCACACCTGGGATCAGTCATCGTCAACACTCACCGTGACAGAGTCTGTCGTCTCTCCAGACCTGGGTTCAGTCATCGTCAACACTCACCGTGACAGAGTCTGTCGTATCTCCACATCTGTGTTCAGTCATTGTCAACACTCACCGTGACTGAGTCTGTCGTATCTCCACACCTGTGTTCAGTCATCGTCAACACTCACCGTTACAGAGTCTGTCGTATCTCCACACCTGGGTTCAGTCATCGTCAACACTCACCGTGACAGAGTCTGTCGTATATCCACACCTGTGCCATCGTCAACACTCGCCGTGACAGAGTCTGTCATATCTCCACACCTATGTTCAGTCATCGTCAACACTCACCGTGAAAGAGTCTGTCGTATCGCCACACCAGAGTTCAGTCATCGTCAACACTCACCGTGACAGAGACTCTCGTATCGCCACACCTGGGTTCAGTCATCGTCAACACTCTCCGTGAGAGAGTCTGTCGTATGTCCACACCTGGGTTCAGTCAGCGTCAACACTCACCGTGACAGATTCTGTCGTCTCTCCGCACCTGGGTTCAATCATCGTCAACACTCACCGTGACAGAGTCTGTCGTATCTCCGCAGCTGGGTTCAGTCATCGTCAACACTCACCGTGACAGAGTCTGTCGCATCTCCACATCAGGGTTCAGTCATCGTCAACACTCACCGTGACGGAGACTCTCGCATCTCCAAACCTGCGTTCCGTCATCGTCGACACTAACCGTGACACAGTCTGTCGTATGTCCACACCTGGGTTCAGTCCTCGTCGACACTCACCGTGACAGAGTCTGTCGTATGTCGACACCTGGGTTCAGTCGTCGTCGACACTCACCGTGACAGAGTCTGTCGTATGTCCACACCTGGGTTCAGTCGTAGTCAACATTCACCGTGACAGAGTCTGTCGTATCTCCACAGCTGGGTTCAGTGATTGTCAACACTCACCGTGACAGAGTCTGTCGTATCTCCACACCTGGGATCAGTGATTGTCAACACTCACCGTGACAGAGTCTGTCGTATCTCCACACCTGGGTTCAGTCATCGTCAACACCAACAGTGACAGAGTCTTTCGTATCTCCACACCTGGGCCATCGTCAACACTCACCGTGACAGAGTCTGTCGCATCTCCACACCAGGGTTCAGTCATCGTCAACACTCACCGTGACAGAGTCTGTCGAATCTCCACACCTGGGTTCAGTCATCGTCAACACTCACCGTGACAGAGTCTGTCGTATATCCACACCTGGGTTCAGTCATCGTCAACACTCACCGTGACAGAGTCTGTCGTATCTCCACACCTGGGGTCAGTCATCGTCAACAGTCACCGTGACAGAGTCTGTCGTATATCCACACCTGCGTTCAGTCATTGTCAACACTCACCGTGACAGAGACTCTCGTATCGCCACACCTGGGTTCAGTCATCGTCAACACTCATCGTGACAGAGTCTGTCGTATCTCCACACCTGGGTTCAGTCATCGTCAACACTGACCGTGACACAGTCTGTCGTATCTCCACACCTGGGTTCAGTCATCGTCAACACTCACCGTGACAGAGTCTGTCGTTTCTCCACACCTGGGTTCAATGATGGTCAACACTCACCGTGACAGAGTCTGTTGTATCTCCACACCTGGGTTCAGTCATTGAAAGCACTCACCGTGACAGAGTCTGTCGTATCTCCACACCAGGGTTCAGTCATCACCAACACTCACCGTGACAGAGTCTGTCCTATCTCCACACCTGGGTTCAGTCATCAGCAACACTCACCGTGACAGAGTCTGTCCTATCTCCACACCAGGGTTCAGTGATTGTCAACACTCACCATGACAGAGTCTGTTTTATCTCCACACCTGGGTTCAGTCATCGTCAACACTCACCGTGACAGAGTCTGTCGTATCTCCACATCAGGGTTCAGTTATCGTCAACACAGACCGTGCCAGAGTCTGTCGTATTTCCACACCTGGGTTCAGTCATCGTCAACACTAACCTTGACACAGTCTGTCGTATCTCCACACCTGGGTTCAGTCATCGTCGACACTCACCGTGACAGAGTCTGTCGTATGTCCACACCTGGGTTCAGTCATCGTCAACACTCACCGTGACAGAGTCTGTCGTTTCTCCACACCTGGGTTCAATGATGGTCAACACTCACCGTGACAGAGTCTGTTGTATCTCCACACCTGGGTTCAGTCATTGAAAGCACTCACCGTGACAGAGTCTGTCGTATCTCCACACCAGGGTTCAGTCATCACCAACACTCACCGTGACAGAGTCTGTCCTATCTCCACACCTGGGTTCAGTCATCACCAACACTCACCGTGACAGAGTCTGTCGTATCTCCACACCTGGGTTCAGTGATCGTCAACACTCACCGTGACAGAGTCTGTCCTATCTCCACACCAGGGTTCAGTGATTGTCAACACTCACCGTGACAGAGTCTGTTTTATCTCCACACCTGGGTTCAGTCATTGACAGCACTCACCGTGACAGAGTCTGCCGTAACTCCACACCTGGGTTGAGTCATTGTGAACACTAACCGTGACACAGTCTCTCATATCTCCGCCCCTGGGTTCAGTCATCTTCAACACTCACCGTGACAGAGTCTGTCGGATCTCCACACCTGGGTTCAGTCATCGTCGACACTCTCCGTGCCAGAGTCTGTCGTATCTCCACACCTGGGTTCAGGCATCTTCGACACTAACCGTGCCAGAGTCTCTCGGATCGCCACACCTGGGTTCAGACATCGTCGACACTAACCGTGCCAGAATCTCTCGTAACTCCACACCTGCGTTCAGTCATCTTCAACACTCACCGTGACAGAGTCTGTCGCATCTCCACACCTGGGATCAGTCATCGCCGACACTCACCGCGACAGATTTTTCTTCAGATGTAGGTTTCCAGCCCATAACGTTGACAGATTGTTTCCACGGATGCTGCCCGACCTGTTGAGTTCCTCCAGCGTGTTGTGTTATGGATGGGAAAGGGCGGAGAGAGGTGTCACCCTGTGTCAGTGCTGGATTCAGTAGCAGACCCTGTGAGAAGGACGATAATATCAGAGACAGACTAGTGCCTCTGTGCTCCACTTCCTTTAGCTTCTGAAGCTTCATTGATTCTGATACCCTGTCATGGTGTTCTGGGCCTTCAGTTTCCAAGGCTCTAAATGTCTCTACCTCTCCACTTCAGTGTAAGATGCTCCTTAAACACAACAAGCTCTTGGAAATGTGACCTTAGATCATCCTGTGCGGCTCAGTGTCAAATTTCATTTCATAACTCGCTTACGAAGCAAACTTTAAAGGTGAAGTATATAATGAAACAAACATGTTTTGTGGAATCTGAGCAGCACCTGGGGAAACTCTGGAGAAGGCTCTGTTGACAGAGAGGTTACTGACAGGTAGCTGACTTGAACAGTTGAGGATGAAACCATGTGAAGGCAGTATCAGGAGTACAGATTGCTGGTCGTCGTTAGCGGAAGAAGAGGAAATGCATTTATTTATCTGTTATTGAGATACAACTCAGCATAGACCCTTCTGGCCCTTTGAGCTGCGCCACCAGCAACCCTAGCCTAATCAGGGGACAATTTACAATGACTAAATAACCCGTCTCTGGACTTTGTGGCAAAGTTTGCAGACGATACCAAGATAGCTGGAGGGGTAGGTAGTGCTGAGGAAGCAATGTGATTGCAGCAGGACTTAGATAAATTGGAAGAATGGGCAAAAAAATGGCAGATGAAATGCAGTGTTGTGAAATATATTTTGGTAAAAGGAAAAATAATGCAGACTATTATATAAATGGGAAGAAGATTCAAACATCAGGGATGCAGAGGGACCCGGGAGTCCTCATGCAAGGCTCCCAGAAGGTTAATTTACAGGCTGAGTCTGTGATAAAGAATGCAAATGCAATGTTGCCATTTATGTCAAGGAGAAAAGAATATAAAAGCAAGGAGATAATACTGAGCCTTTATAAGACACTAGTCAGGCCGCACTTGGAGTATTGTCAATAGTTTTGGCCCCCTACCTCATGAACAATGTGTTGTCATTGGAGAGAGTCCAGAGGAGTTTCATGAGGATAATTCCGGGAATGAAGGGGTTAACATATGAGGAGCGTTTGGCAGCTTTGGCCCTGTACTCACTGGAATTTAGAAGAATGTCTGGGGGGTTTCTCATTGAAACCTACCGAATGTTGAAAGGAGTAGATAGGGTGGATGTGGAGAGGATGTTTCCTATGGTGGTGAAACATTTCCTTTAGTTCTATCCAGAACCAGAGGGCACAGCCTCAAAATTGAGGGGCGACCCTTTAGAACAGAGGTAAGGAGGAATTTTTTTGGCCAGAGAGTAGTAAAATCTGTGGAATGCTCTGCGACAGGCTGCGGTGGAGGCCAATTCTGTGCGTATATTTAAGGCTGAAATTGATCGTTCCCTGATTGGTCAGGGCATCAAAGGAGAAGGCAAGTATGTGGAGTTGAGTGGGATCTGGGATCAGTTATGATGGAATGGCGGAGCGTGATAGATGGGCTGCATGTCCTACATCTGCTTCTATGTCTAATAGTCTTATGGACTGTCTGAAGAAACCAGATCACCCGAAGGAAACCCATGCGGTCATGGGAAGAACGTACGAATTCCGTTCAGACAGAGGTGGGAATTGAACCTGGGTCACTGTCGTGTAAACGTTGTGCTAACCACTACACAGCCATGCCACTCCCCAACAGCAATTGTCTGGGTATACTGAAGACTGTCGTGAAATCAACGAACAGATGAAGGGAAAAGTCTGTAGCAGTTACCCAGAGCATTGAGAACAATGTGGTTTGCTATGGCTGGTAGTGCTGCCAACTCACAGCCTCAGTGAATCAGGGTCAAATCCTGACCTCTGGTGCTGCCTGCATGGAGTCTGCAAATTCTCCATGTGCCTGCGTGCTTTTCCCCCCTGGCTGTTCCCACCTGCCATCTGGTCATCGTGTGTGGTTGGAGGGCATAGGGAGGAGTTGCTGGGCAGAGAATACAATGTAGGTTTAGTGGACATGGGCGATTGATGGTGAGTGAGCAGTTGATGGGTGAAAAGGTGCATAAACTCTATGATTCTATAACTGTGTCTAATCACTCCAACAAAGTTGGATTTTTAGCTGATAGCTTTGTATGAAAACATCTATACTCATATCAATACGTTCCCACTATTCTGTATCTCCATGGGGAAATACAGTTTGCATAGGAGACAGAAGTGTATACGACCTCCTGCTTCACTGCTGCAGTTGACACTAAGTTTGACAGCAGTTCCACATTACACCGGGCTGAGGAACTGCATGCAATTCATACCTGCCCTCTCAGCTTCGTGCCAGACAGTTAAGCTCAGATGAAGTGTCTCGACCTGAAATGTTGACTGCCTGTTTATTTCTCCCCAGAGATGCTGCCTGACCTGCTGAGTTCCTCTCACCTTTAGTGCGTGTTGCGCAAGATTTCCAGCTTCTGCAAAAATGTTTCTGTCTCTGAAATGATGACCTCCACAAATGCTGTCTGACCCAGTACGTTCCTCCAGCATTTCATTTTTTGACCAGATTCCAGTATCAGTAGACTCCTGCCCCTTCATGCCAGTCAAAGCAGGCAAGTCTTGGAGACCCCATTAATGATCACCAACCATCATTAAGAATGCAAGTGAAGTGAAATGGTTTGTTTATTTCTTTTTTCAAACACTATTAGTTTAAATTAATTGACTAATAGCATTGTTAGATACTGTATATAATATTTTAAGCATTTTATGTATTGCAACAAAGGGGGAGGTGAAGATGCAGCGTACGCGGCCTCTCCGGTGAATGATAGCTGTATCTGTTAAATAGGGGCCGTGCACAATTCTGATTTGATGGAGACAGATGTGAGAAGCACGGAGGAACATCTGGAGAAACTTCTGAAATTCCTGCTTCGCTGCAGCTGCTACTGTGCGATCAAGAATCTCCGGAGGGGAAGGCCCTAAATCCTTGGCTTTGCCTGTTGCTTGGCGGCCGGGGTCAGGGTTGAAGGGATCGAAACGCTCGGCAGAGATGGTGCTCGGTGCTTGGTGTCGGAGGGCTGGTCGGAGGTTCGAAGTTTTCGGACAGACTCAAGAGTCGGCTGTGGTCGGGTGCTTCCAGCATGCTGCATCGGCAAGTTTGCGGTGCTGGAGGTTCATGGCAGGGAGAGTTTTCTTCCTTCTACCGTCTGCATGAGATGATGGGACTTTCGAGAGATTTTGAGACTTTTTTTTACTGTGCCCATGGTCTGTTCTTTATCAAATTATGGTATTGCTTTGCACTGTTGTAACTATATGTTATAATTATGCCGGTTTTGTCAGTTTTTCAGTCTTGGTCTATCTTGTGTTTCTGTGATATCATACTGGAGGAACATTGTATCAGTTCTTAATGCATGCATTACTAAATGACAATAAAAGAGGACTGCATGTCCTCATATTCTAATCTAATCTAATCTAATTTCTGAATGTCTCTGATTGTTTTGAGATAGTGCGAGTGATCTTCTGGCAAGGAGAACAGGTATAGTCTGTTTGTGCTGTTACGTACCCCGTAATGGGGTTGCCAAACCAGCAGAAATGACCATTTAGTTGGAGTCTGGATTACTGGAACTAAGAAAGTTTTATTAAAGAAATAAGTAACACTACTCTAATAGTAAGGATATAAATGCAACAGGTTAGCAATGATAAACACACATGTACACGGAACTAGGATAATAGGATCAATCAAGCTCTATTGCAGTCTAGGGGTAAAATGTTCAGTCTCAAGTGACGCAGGGTTCAGTTCAGTTTAGTTCAGTTCGCAGTAATCGCTGTTGTGCCATTGGGGGGGGGGAGAGAGAGAGAGAGAGAGAGCAAATGATATACAAATCGGATTCAACAGACTTTTGATATTTCTCGCAGATAGCTTTCGGGCGAGCCCTTTGTAATGTCTTCTGAGGTCACCGACTGTGACCCCTCCGTTCTGGATACGATCGTTCTTCTGCGGTGAACCCGGCACCCAGGCAAGGGCGGACACACACACCAGGTTCCTGCCGATCGTACCTTTCCACCCTGTGCGTCTATGGTCGGTCCCGCGACCAGACCTCCAAAACTTCCACCAACTGGTGGGGGGGGGGGGGGACAACGCACTTCCAGGGTCTCGTTATCTCGTGGTGTTGTGGTGTGTCCCTTGCCTTAGCGAACCTGTTCCTTTTATCTCCCTGCTGGGGTATCGCCTGTCCATCAAACTTCAAACAGTTCAGGTTCAAAGCAACCGGTCTGACAACACTCGGAACTGTGTCTCTTTTCGTTAATCTCTCTCGTCTCTCATTAACATTTGGAATGTTTCTCTCTTTGTCTCTCTTATCAGCATCTATCTTCTGATAACTTGGTCTTTTGTCACACCCCTACCCTTCAAAGGATTTTTACCGGGGTAAAAATTATAGGCATGAATACATTATTAGATACACACAAATATACATCTTCATCAGCTATTTGGCTAATACAGAGAACTTTAAGTTGTCAACACCTTGACAGACAGTCAGCAATCACATTTGCTGTTCCTTTTATATGTGTTATTTTAATAATCCTCTAAGACCAGGCTCCAATTTAGCAAACTTCATAGTGGCCAGAAACACTAATGAGTTGTGATCAGTGTAACTTCTCAGTGGTTTTCGTCCCGGACACAGATAACAAGGGTCGTCCCACACCAACTTAGCATTCTTTGGCAAGGGCTTAGTAAGAGGGTAAGTAATATCGGCAAAGTTTTTTTTTGCAAAACTTCCGATAGTACCCACCATCTCCAAGAACCTTCTCAGGGCTCTCTTGTCTGTCGGGGTGGGGACTTCAGAGATAGCCCGTACCTTAGTTTGCATCGGAGCCAGCTGACCCTGTCTTACCACAAATCCCAGATAAGTGATTTTTCCGTGGCCGAATTCACTTTTTGCGAGGTTCACTGTCAGGCTGGCTTCAAGCAGCCGTTTAAACAGCTCTTCTACTGCCACAATGTGCTCCTCCCACGTGTCACTCCAGACCACTACATCGCCAATATACGCTTCTGTGTTCCTTAATCTCTTTATCACTGAATTAATCATCCTATAGGGGTGTTGCTCACTAGGCTGACCTGATGTGACAACAACACCATGTCCCGGCTCTTTGCATTGCTTCGGGACATCCGGACGTACGTGTGGTGCCGTTTCATTAGCTCTCTTAACAGGTCGCTTTGCTCGGGGATTAAGGGAGAGACTTTTATCAGCAAAGCTGGCCAAAACAATAGACTTCTCCCATCTGGTCGGCACCACACTTATCTTTTCAAAATGGGTTTTCCCCTTATCAGGTGGCACACTAGCCTCATTAATTTTCGTGATAACACTGACTAGATTTGTTCGCCTATCGTGGCAAGCTGTTAGCATATCAAAAGCCTGTAACTGTGTTAGCTCACATCTACAATAGTCAATAACATCCTTCCTCTTGTGTGGCCAGTAAAACTCTTTCATGATTCCGCCGACTGTTTTCCTCCTCCCAAAATGTCCACCGAGGGGTATCTTGTGGGCCAGGTTAAGAATCTCATCCCCATAAATTTTTGGCACCACCACCCCCCCCCCCATTCCTCATCTGCGGGCACGGTACTTGGTCTCCATTTCTTCCTTAGTACTCCCTCCTCCACACAATAGCCTACTTGTTCCCTTTTTAATTCTGCTTCGGAGAGAGCTGTCTCCGTCAAAACCATCAGCTCCTCGTCTCGCTCCTGTGCCTGTACAAATTCCTCCCTTGCTAATGATAAATCTACCTTAATTTCCGTTTCACTACGCTGCTCCTCACTTTCTAACCCCTTCTGATACAAGACTGGTAAAAACGTCTCAGCTAAATCTATATTAGCTTCGGCAGCCTTTCTGGACACACGCCGAGTCACTGCGCAAACGGGATAAACCTGTGAGTCCATGGGCGGGGCCTCAATACTGGCAGGCTGGCATGTCAATCTTACTGCTGAGTACACCTCTCCGCCGGCGAGGTCATTACCGAGTAAGACTTCCACGTCTTTCATCGGTAGTTCGGGCCTCACCCCGATCGTGACCGGTCCAGAGACCAAGTCGCTTTTTAGGCGTATCTGGTGCAAAGGTACTGCTTCAGTCCCTTTTCCAATGCTTTTTATGACCCTGACCTCCCCAGTCTGGGTCTCTGAACTAAAGTCTAACACACTCTTTAATATCAATGACTGACAAGCTCCAGTGTCTCTCCAGATCCGTACTGGAACTGGGTTTAACCCCTCCTTCACCGACACCAATCCGGCCGAGATAAACTTCTCGCGCCCTTCCTGAACTTTATCAGACCTCTTCTCTCCTAATGGTTTGCTTACCAGCTCAATACAGCCAGTCGGAACCGCCGTTTTTCCTTTCCCCGTCTCCTCCTTTGGGGCAAAGCACCTGGACGCAAAGTGTCCGGCTTTCCCACAATTATAGCATACCACCCCAGGAGACTTCCTACCAAACTTTCTCCCGGTCTACCTTATCCTTCTCACTAGTCCCCGGCTTACTTTCTGACTTTTCTGGCGGACTCTCCCTGCCCTCTTCACTACCCTTCTGGTAGCCTTTACTCGGGGTAAACTTCATTTTATGTGTCAATGCGTACTCATCCGCTAACTTAGCAATTGCGGCTAAAGTGTCAGTCTCTTTCTCATCTAGGTAGGGTCTCATACCTTCAGGGACACAACCTTTAAACTGCTCAATCAGGATTAGCTGTAGCAGTCTGTCATAATCACCATTGACCCCTTTCGAGGCGCACCAACGCTCACAATATGTCTGCATCTCACAGGCAAACTCTAAATACGTGCGGCCCCACTGCTTCCTCGCATTCCCGAACCTCTGCCGGTATGCCTCCGGGACCAATTCATAAATCCTGAGTATGGCCTCTTTCACCACCTCAAACCTCTGGGCATCTTCTGCGGACAAAGCCAAGTAAGCTTGTTGGGCTTTTCCTTTAATTACACTCTGAAGCAAAACAGCCCACTTATCCCTCGGCCAGTCCTGACTTGCAGCAACTTTTTCAAAATGGAGAAAGTACCGATCAACATCGGTCTCGTCAAATGGGGGAACCAGCCTAACCTCCTGGGTCGCCCTGAACCCTCCACCTTGGTTCGGCATGGGCCCCTGCGCTGCCGTTATCTTTAACTTCTCCAGCTCAAATTCCCTTTCCCTCTGTTTCTCTAACTGCCTCTCTCTCTCTTGCCATTCTAACTGCCTCTCTCTCTCTTGCCATTCTAACTGCCTCTCTCTCTCTTGCTGTTCTAACTGTTTCTCTTCGTGTTCTAGCTGCCTTACCTGGAACTTGTGCTCGAGTCTCAATTTTTCAATCTGCACCTGTACTGCATCTCCACCAGGTTTTCCAATAGATATCAACTCCAGCTCCCCTTGGGGAAACACACCTTTAGACACATAATGCTCTATGATATCTCTGTGCATCTCCTCTCTCCTCATTGTCGACTTCCCCTTAAAAAGATTCAACCGTTTGGCCACAGCTGCCAATTCTGCTTTCCTGGCATCCTCTAATGCCTCCAAGGTCGGCGCCTTTAGAAATTCCTCAATCTCCATTTCTGCTGTTTGTCTTTTCTTTCTTTCAGGAATTTTAACCCAATCAATTTACCCCGTCCCAAATTTAGCGTTCAAAATCGCAGACGAGAACCCCACTTATGTTACGTATCCTGTAACTGGGTTGCCAAACCAGCAGAAATGGACCACTTAGTTGGAGTCTGGATTACTGGAACTAAGAAAGTTTTATTAAAGAAATAAGTAACACAGTACTCTAATAGTAAGGATATAAATGCAACAGGTTAGCAATGATAAAACACACATGTACATAGAACTAGGATAATAGAATCAATCGAGCTCTATCACAGTCTAGGGGTAAATGACCAGTTTCAAGTGACACGGAGTTCAGTTCAGTTTAGTTCAGTTCGCAGTAATCGCTGTCGTGCCATTGGGGAGAGAGAGAGAGAGAGCACGAATGATGATATTCAAATCGGACTCAAACAGACCTTTGATATTCCTAGCAGTTAGCTTTTGGGCGAGCCCTTTTAATGTCTTCTGAGGTCACCGACTGTGACCCCTCCATTCCGGATACGATCGTTCTTCTGCGGTGAACCCGGCACCCAGGCAAGGGCGGACACACACACCAGGTTCCTGCCGATCGTACCTTTCCACCCTGTGCGTCTATGGTCGGTCCCGCGACCAGACCTCCAAAACTTCCACCAACTGGTGGGGGGGGCACAACGCACTTCCAGGGTCTCGTTATCTCGTGGTGTCGTGGTGTGTCCCTTGCCTTAGCGAACCTGTTCCTTTTATCCCCCTGCTGGGGTATCGCCTGTCCATCAAATTTCAAACAGTTCAGGTTCAAAGCAACCGGTCTGACAATACTCAGAACTGTGTCTCTTTTCGTTAATCTCTCTCGTCTCTCATTAACATTTGGAATGTTTCCCTCTTTGTCTCTCTTATCAGCATCTATCTTCTGACAACTTGGTCTTTTGTCACAGTGTCATCAGCATGCCAGTGTGAGCTGTTAGAAGGTCATCAGAGTGGACCTTGAGGTGAGGCCCCACTGCCTGCAGACATCGCCTCAGTGGAACAGCCAGGGCCAGTACAGCTGAGTGGATCTCAGGAGGGGAAGGTTCATGGCATTGGTTAGATCAAGCATGATGTGGCCTGTCGTGACTATTGGTCAGCGTTACGTGGATCTTTCAAGTTGGAGTGAGATCCGGTGATATCATTGCAATGTAGATTAACTGATCCCTACTTAGCATGGGCCTGGTCTAAATGGTGAAATGCTTCCTCTAGAATTTGTATCTGGGTTGCATCCAGTACCAGCTCTAGAATCTGTGAGGACAACAGGAAGCTTCTGAACACCATTTACTAGGCTACAATCAACAGATACATCAGGTTTGAGGAGAGACTGGAGTATCCATCTTCCCCAGTTACACCTGCATCCCTGGATCTGATCATTGCAGCGTACTCAAATGGCTGGAATCCTGGCACGGAGTGCCATTGTCCCAGCTGGACCATTGAGACAGGACACCACCCATCCCAGCTGGACACCCAGGGTGAGATGTCACTCTTCCAAGCTGAGCCCTGGGTAGATTACTGGTGTCCCAACAGGAACCCTATGTGGAGAGAGTCACCCTCCCAGCTGAAATACACATCATTTCAGTACCTGCTGCAATGCTGATCCCCCTCCCTGTTGGAAAATCTCCTTGAGTATGCCACTGTGCAAAAATCAGCTTACTTTTTGAATATTTGGAGACAAAACCTCAGTGGCACATCTCTCCCCACTATTAGAAGTGAGGCACTGTCGCAAGAAATTCAAAGTAAATTATCAAAGCCGTATATGTTACCATCAACCACTGTGACATTCATCTTCTTGCAGGCATGTATAAGAAAAATAAAGAAATACAATAAAATTCACAAAAAAATGTACATAAGCAAACCCCCAAGAAAGCCATTACCTTGTTGTGAGGTTTGAAGATTTGCGTGCCTCAGTGATACAGGGAGCTATGCTGGCTGGAGTCAGGGTTTTATACTTTGGCTCCTGGTAGGGTCACCCATTCCAAACACATCAAAGGGTGGAAGCCAGACTAAGTGGTCCACCATTCCTCTAGGTTCGGGGGTTCAGCTCAGGGTCAACAACCCTGACTGGCAAAATAAATCTGTTATGGAAACAGCAATGAAGAATCCTTCTACACCCGAGTGGCCGAGGACAGGTAGAGATGGAGACCTTCATTGCTGCCCTAAATGCCAGCGGGAATAATGGGCAGTAAGTACACTTAAACCAAGACTGACAAACAATCATGTACAAATAAAAAAAATACTGAGAAAATAAGTTGTACAGAGTCCTTTAAAGTGAGAATGTAGGTCATAGAGTTGTGGTTAGTGAAGTCATCTCGTTTGGTTCAGGAGCCTGATGGTTGATAACCTTGTGGTGTGGGTCCTAAAGCTCCTGAACCTCCTGCTGTTGGTAGTAGTGAGAAGAGACCATGGCCTGAATGGTTCGGTTCCGTGATGATGGATGCTGCTTTCTTGTGGAAGCACTCCACGTAAGTGTGCTCAATGGTGGGGAGAGCTTTGCCTGTGTTGGTCTGGGCGGTATCCACCAGATTCTGTAGTCTTTCCTGTTCTTGGGCAATGGTGTTTCCATACCTGGCCATGACATAACCAGTTAGGATACTCTCCCCTGTGTACCTATAGATACTTGTCAAAGTTTTTGGTGGTTTGCCAGACCTACACAAACTTCTAAGAAAGTAGAGACATTGACAAGTTTTCTTTGTGATGCCACATGTGTGCTGATCGCAGGAAAGATTATTTTGATATGAAAATGCCAAGGAATTTAGAGTTACTGACCCTCTCCAACTCCGATCCTCTAATGAGGACTGGTTTATGGACCTCCCATTTCTTCCTCTTGAGGTTCTTGTTGTTGTTGTGACAATCTCCTTCCTATATGCTGATTCAAATTTAAACATGGCATTGGAGATGTGCTTAGCCACACAATCATAAGTATGAAGTAAGAAGAGTTGGGGCTGAGCACACAGCCTGGTGGTGCACGTGTGCTGATGGAGATTGTGAGAAGATGTTGTTGCCATTCCATACTAACTGGGTGTACAAGTGTGGAAATCGAGGATCCAGTTGCACGGGGAGGTAACGAGGCCCAGGTCTTGGAGCTTATTGAAGAGTTTCAAAGGGCTGAGAGTGTTGAATACTGAGCTGTAGTCAATGAAGGCTATCCTGATGTATGCATCTTCCTTGTCCAGATGTACCAGGGTTGCATGAAGAGCTAGTGAAATGGTACCTGCTGTTGACCTGTTGTGACAGTTGGCAAACTGGAGCAGATCCAAGTTACACTTCCGACAGGAGTTGTTATGCTTTATGACCAACCTCTCGAAGCACTTGATCATAGTGGATGTAGGATGATAGCCATTGAGGCACGTTACCACATTCTTCTTGGGTACTGGTATGTTTGAAGCATTCTTGAAGCAGGTGGGTGCCTCACCTGATGCAAGGGTTGAAGCAAAGCAAAACCTATCATCAAAGATCTCCACCATCCAGATCATGCCATCTTCTCACAGCTACCAACAGGTAGGAGGTACTGAAACTTGAAGTCCCACACCACCAGGTTCATGAACAGCTACTTCCCTTTGATCATTCAGTTCAGTAGTTCAGTTTAATATCAGAGAAAGTATACAATATACAACCTGAAATTCTTACTCTTGCAGACATCCACAAACAGAAAACAAACCCAAAGAATGAATGACAGAAACATCAGAGCTCCAAAGTTCCTCATCCTCCCTCCCACGCCCCAGCTGTAGCAGAAGCATTGGCCCTCTCTCTCCAGCGAGGGATAGAGAGATCGCTCCTGCATCAATAACAAGAGCGAGAGACCAGCAGCTCACTGCCTTGATGTCACAATCTCCTACCTCTCCGAGTCAAGGCCCAACAGGCTCTCGCTCGCCATCGAAAGAGCGAGAGAAGGAGGTTCGCTTGAGCGCAGGGGTCTTTTCCCGATACCGCCTGCTGTCTTGATGTTTCAGTCTTCCATGACACTTCAGTCAGCAACTTTGCCAGGGAACTGGGTCATCCATGGGGCCGCACCCCAAAAGCACGCACCTTCCCGGCTGCACCTGGAGATAACAGAACACCGGGCCACGCAGCGAGTCCAGTTGTGAGAACCCACCAGTGGAGAACAGCAGTTTGAGCTGCAGCCGTAGATCACAGACTCCGACAGGACCCCAGCCACCTTGAAAGGAAAAACGGCCGTGAAAAAAGAAAAATAAGCTGTCTCATGGACGAACTGGAAGTAGTCTGGTCTGCAAAAACCTTTGGCACCATCATTTCTAACTCCTCCCAGGAGAGTTCGTGAACCAATCTACAGAAGTTTAACCATTATGTCACTATAGTAAAACCATAGCCATTTTGCACCACAATGACCTTTGGGGTTTCTTTTGTTCTAGTTCTGTAGTTTCATTTGTATAATTTAGAATATAGAGTTATGTCGAATTTATGTTTTACTTGTAAATATTGTGTTAGATGCTACATGCCTTTGAGGCTGCTACAAGTAAGTCCTATCTTGCCTCTGTGCATGCATGAACTTGCGCATGGGACAATAAATTTGTACACACAAATACATGTAAGAATTAGTGCCTTTATGAAGAAAACGAATGATTGAAAGGGTATAAAGTTCGGTAATTAATTGTGTAATTGATGACCACAGTACTGAAGTTGACAGGAATAAGATTTAGCATTTTACAGGATTTGTGTAAAACCACTGAGCCATCAGACAAATAGCTTACAAAAAAACAAATCCTCGACATGCGCAAGGCTGAATGTAAACCCCTCTGCATCATTCACAACTGCAGTACTGCACCCTGGCCAGCAGGTGGGGTGCAGTGTGGGCAAAGCCTTACCTTGTGAACTCATCCATGACCATATCACTAAGGGCTTGGAACAAAACAAAGGGACATTTTAAAACTTGGGAAGTAAAGTAAATACAATCAGTTTAAACCAATTTGTTGTTCCTTCCCCTCCACATTCTCTAGAAACACTTTCTTAAGAAGATGATTATGATGAGAAGCTGATAGATTTCTTGGGCTCGGTACGAAACTGCTGGCTGAGGAGACAGTTCCTGTGCTGCACTATGTTATATTCTATGTGTTATGATTTTAAAAGTCCAGAAATAGCTTAATATCTACAATAAAAACCAGGCCTGGGTTAAAATCCTGCAAGTCTTTTGAACTTTGACCCACACTTGACCCAGTTCCTAATTTGCATTTTATTCACTTTTACCCTGGTACCCTTGTACATTTTACTCAAAAACTTTGTCAGGAAAAGGAACAAGGAATTCACACCTGTGCTGCATACTATATTCACAATCTCTCTGCACTGATCCTTAGCATTGATGCATTAACGCTGTCTATTAGAATAATTAACCTCAATTAATCAAAACATGTCTCTACAGTGAAAAAAATCTTCAGATGTAGCAGATCCGAAAAATGCATAGAAATACTAAGCATCTTTGGGGAGAAGTTTTAAATCAATGTCTAGGGCTATACGCTTTTTCTCTGCATGGAAATCCTACCAAGGATTTACAGCACATCCTATTTCCATAAACAATTTTATGTTATTCAAGCTCCTCATTGCCACTGGAGTTTACAGAGTAGAAAGAAATTAATTCCTTCAGCTCACCAGAGAAAGTACCTCCTGTGCTTTTACTCTGTTTCAGATCAGGCAAGCATAGAATTCACTTACTCTAGATCACCCTCTCAATCACGCTAAGGCTACGTCCACACTAGACCGGATGATCTTGAAATCGCTAGTTTCGCGTAAAAACGATAGGCGTCCACACCAGGCGTTTTGAAAATACCTCCTTCCACATTAAAAGGGGTATTTGGGTAAATCTCCTCCTACTGGGCATGCGCAGGACACACAGAAAACAAGCGAAGAGGAAACAATATACTTGGTGCACATTTGTCCAGTTACAGACTAGAAAAACTGAAAAGGAAAGGTGCGCGTTTGTCCAGTTACAGACTAGAAAAACTAAAAGGAAATTGCCAAACGAAAGACTTGGTGCGCGTTTGTCCTGAAACATCTTCTACAGCCAGAGTCTCTTCACCAATGAAAGGGATGACAGCTACAACTAAATGCAATAAGGCTTGTTACTGGGCAAAAGTGAAATTTGCTGGCACCTCATTTGTTTGCCTTTACTTTTGCCATGTCTTTGTGTATTATTTTGCTGTATTTAACATGTGCAATAAAACAAGTTACTGGGTAAAAGTGACAATTGCATCTATTGAATGCTTGCACAAGCAATACATTAATAAAGCACCTTGTTAAATGTATAAAACATGTCTGCATCAGTGTTATCTTGTATTTCCATACAATGTTACATTAGGCTGTTACACATCTATCGTCAGATACTGTTGTTGTGGTGTTGGAGGTTGTGTTCAAGAAAACAATGAAATGCCGCACTGCCGTTACCATTTGTTCCGGCACGTCATGACAGCGTTTTTAAAAATAGCCGGTTACCCCGTACAAGCTACAACAGCCAACCGGCGTTTTCAGATTTAAACACTCTGGAGAGTGTTTTAGAAAAGCCCCATTTTCGGGAGAGGAAAATGCCATTTCAGTGTGGACAAAGGGTCAAAACGAAGAGAAAAAGCTTTGGTTATGGATTTACCCGGTCTAGTGTGGACGTAGCCTTAAAGAATCGCCTCTCATACACTGATAACACATCACGAATCAGGTTTTGCAAGCATACAGTCAGTCATTTCATATATAATGAAAGAATCTGACAACACTCACTGACAAGCTTCATAGGTGAGGAAGTTCAGTTAACTTCAGAGCAGAGAAACCTGCCGATGCTGGCAGAGACTTGCTTCTCATCATTGGTTGAGGCATTGAGTATAAAAATAAAGGAGTCATGTTGCAGCTGTATAAAATTTTGGTTAGCAGCCACTTACTGCAGTTCTGGTTGCCCCATTATGTGATGTGGAGGCTTTGGAAAAAGTGCAGATGAGATTTACCAGGTTGCTGTCTGGATTAGAGAGTGTGAGCAATAAAGGCAGGTTGGGCAAACTAGGATTGTTTACTCTGTAGCGCTGGAGGATGAGGGGAACTTGATAAAAGTTTAGGAAATCCCCTGGTTTTCTTGGCTGTGTAAGTCTGGGGAAGACACTGTCCGGTCCCAACAAACTTGTGAGATTGAGACGCTCTCCCACCCTGAACCCCGGTTAGTGTGGATGCTGTGTAATTTGCTACCCTGTTACAAATTAGTGCCAGGAAATAACGGACAGCACACTGCATACGACTAAAGGAATTATATTTATGAATCTTAACTGAACTAAAGGGTTAGAAAAGAGGAACAAAAAGAAAAGGGCCCATTTTAATTAAACAGTCAAATGTGTACAAGTTGGAGCTCAACGTTTCACCACGTTCACTGATCTCATCCCTGGCTTCATCAAATCACGGTCCCACTCTGGGTCGATCCTACGACCTGTTCTCCCCAGCGTCTTCTCTTTTCATCTCCTGCCAAACAAAAGCCCCAAACTCAAAATTAGTGTCCCTCACCTGAAAAACCTCCCCTCAGTTCTACCATCCTAATTGGATGGCATTCATTCCTCATCCTCCCTTATCTTCAGCAATAACCCAGACAGACTGACAGCAGAACAGACTGCTCTTACAGAACTGCTAAATTAAATACCTACATAACAGTAAAAATATGAACCAGGGCATTACACTCTCCCGCCTTCAAAATAGTCATGACCTCATGACTTTGAAATAATTTGTCATCCTGTCATTAATAACACCGTTTTCAAAGGAATTTCCTGATATCAGAACGTCCAATTCATTTGTAAATGGTAGTGACATACCTCACTAGGGGATAGTCGTAACACTCTGTTCCCCCTGTGCTACATAGTCCAGCCTATCTGGGGGTCTCCTGACTCTTTGACACCTCCTTATCCCATCATCTACTTCTTCAGTTTCAGACACTCCTTGAGATACCTCTGGTCTACATGGTGAGGCCGCCACCGGTCTATTACTTGTGCCTCCCGACAACTCAGGCCTCTCGGCCATTTGGCTGAGCTCAGTTTCATTCCCAACTGGTGTAGTGAGCTGGAATAACCAAGACATTCATCATGTTGCTGGTACCTGCCTCTATTGATAGGAAATCCATACACACCAGATCAAGTGGCCCGCACTTTGCGAGTGAGACAACAGAGCAACCCTCGTAGGCAGCCTCTTCCTCCGGATGCATCAAATGCACGACTTGCACCTCTGGCTTCATTTGGGGCCAGTAGAACTGATCTCTGAGCAATCCATAGGTCTTGTCAACCCCCAAATGGCCAGAATCACATGAGGCGACTTCAACAGAATCATCCGATACTTCTCAGGCAGAACCAGCTGAGAACACCGAGGCCGGACCGGAGGTGATGTGACCCGGTATAGGATTTGGTTCCTCAACTCCAATCTGGGCCATTCTCTAAGTAGTAGAGACACTGCAGACTGTTTCACCTTGTCCCCTTGGGCCATGTCCCCTTTCACAACCACTGACCGAACAGTACCAATACACAGGTCATCTCACTGAGTGGCTGCCACTTCCCCAGGACTCAATTCTGGCAACTGCTTTGTCTTCAGAGCCATCAGGTTGCAGTAAGCCTGTGGAATGGCGTCATCAGAAGCTCCCTAATGATCAACCACTCGATTCTGCCCTTGCCTTTCATCTGCCTTCCCCGTGATGAAAAACTGGCACATGGCTTTCACGCCCGGGGCAGGAACGCTCTCCCACTCTTCGTTCCTGTCCAGCCCTTCATGTGCACGCCGGGTCAAAGCATCAGCATCAATGTTCCTGCTTCCCAGCCGGTACTTTAGGCTGAAATCATAGGCAGACAACGTCGTCAACCACCAATGGCCTACGACATCAGTTTCGCCAAGGTCAGGATATAATTTAGGGAATTGTTGTCTGTCCCCACCTCAAACTTGGCACCTAGAGGCAGTCACTCAACCTACCCACCACAGTCCATTTCAATGGCAGAAACTCCAACTTGTGTGTGTGATAGTTTTTCTCAGAGGGTTCTGGCTGACAAATACAACAGGCTTCAACCCGGTGCCCTGATCCTGATACAGGACACCTGCTAAGCCCTCTCTGCTGGCATCTTTATACAGTTCATACAGCCAGCACAGGCACTTTTGTCAGCAGCTCTTTCAGCATTGAAAGGCCTCTTCACATTTCGCATCTCACCTCACTCCAAAAGGCCCTGAAGGGCTAAGCAACCTTTACAGTCCTCTCCTTTTGTCATCCTCCCTGTTGTCCCCAAAGGAGGGTAACTGCACAGAAATTGATTTAAAAGGTGACTCACTTTACAAAACTCCTTCACGATCCTCCAATAGTACCCACAGAACCCAAGGAACAAGCACAAGGCTTGCTCACAGTCTGTGGCCTTGGCCATGTGGTCACCGTCTTGATCTTAGACAGATCAGTTGCAACTCTATCCCATGAGACTATGTGCCCAACATAGTTGACAAACATCTTACAGAACTGGCACTTGCCCAGGGAAAGTTTCAACCCTTCAGCTTTCAGGTGGCCCAGCACTTTCAGCAGCCTCGCTTCATATTCTTCCAAGGTGGACCTGAACACGATGAGATCATCCAGGTACACCAATACCTCAAGCAAGTTCATATCCCCCACCACTTCCACCATGACACGCTGGAAATTTGCAGGGGCTCCTGATGTGTCCCGGGGCATCCTTTCAAATTGGAAGAATCCCAGTGGACATATGAATGCCGTCTGCTACTTGTCAGCCTCACTCATGGGGATCTGATAATACCCACTCCTCAAGTTCAACACACTGAACCAATTTACATCACTCAGACAGGTCAGTGCGTCTTCAATCCTCGGGACCATATACTGGTTGGGGACGGTATGCCTGTTCAGAGTCCTATAGTCCACACACATTCGTACCTTCCCATTCTTCTTCCTGGTCACCACTATTAGGGACACATAGGGGCTTCTGGACTCAGTAACGATCCTGACTTCCTCCAGCTTCCACAAATGCTGCTGAACATCTTCCTCCTCTGTAGGTGCCAGCCACTGCATCCTTTCTCTGAACAGGGTGTCCTCTGTCACCCGGATGATTTGCTGAGTGCTCTTGGAACAGCCAACATCAAATTTGTCAGTAGAAAAGACATCTTTCAACTTCAACGTCTTCTCTATCAACCTCCTCTTCCAACCTCCAGGTACCAGGAAGCCCCTAAAGTTGAATGACTCGGCAATCAACTTTCCCCTTTTCTGAGAGAGTTTCTCCCTGGCTTGTCTTGCAAGGACACTAGACATTACCATCACTGGAAAGAGGTGCATCTTTGACATGCCCCACCTGAGCGTGACCTCCCTCTTCATAGTGTTCCTGACACTCGCTGTCATCCTGTTCACCTGTACAACTGAGGGTTTCTGCAGTTCAGGCCTCACCAGTTCCTCAGCAGGTAAGCATGACTCCTCTTCGTGTCCTGCTAGAACATTCACTAAGAGGGCCTTGGCCTCAGGCATTCCGGGAAATCTGGGGTTTCCTATCACTCTCACTACTTCCCCAGGCCATAACATGATTGGTTTTGACTGGGTGTACCACACAGTCCTTCGTCTAAGCTCATCATCCAGCCCAGTGTGGCCACACGCTTCCTCAAAAGCTGCTCAAAACACTGGGCAAATGGTCAATGTTTTCGAAAAGCTCTCTGCAACTCTCTCCTTGCAGGCTCCCACTAGCCTCCTCACAATAGGAGTATTCATCCCCACGAGAATTGAAGCTTCATCCCTCTCGACCTGGTCCGGACAAACCAGCACTAATGTATCAAGGACCTCAGCCACTCCCACTCCTGCCTCTGAAAATCTCCAGCTTCAAATGACAAGTAACCATAATACAGATAATCACCTGCACTAAGACCCCAGATCTCTAGGGCACTGAGTGGTGTCAATGGGAAATATGTCAAATACTGGTTGTAAAACAAATGGTACAGCAGAGTAACCTGAGAGCCTGTGTCGAGTATGGCTCCAGCATTAATATTCTCTGTCCATAGTGATACACTGGAGCTTGGCCCCACTAAGCCTCCAGGAATAGGGTTTTTATCTTTAGGGTGTTCTTTGCTGGAAATGTGTTCCCTCCCAGACACCAGGCGTTCCCTCATTGGGTCTCTTCTAAGTTTCCCGATGTCTCTTTCTGCTTAGGTACCCGGCGGCTCACTCTCCGAGGGGTTCCCCATCATTCACACTCCCTCCTGAAGTGTCCCTTTTCACTACAGTTATAATAGAGAATACCAGCCATTCCCCTTCTCCAGGGACCCTGGTCACTAGCAGCCCTCTGCATAGTCCATCCCCTTAGGGGGTTCACTTCCCCATCAGCTTTGTCGTACGGGGTGGCCGCACCCCCTGATAACAACCCGGACATCTCAGTTCTCAACTCTACCACAAGCTCCTTTACCGCTCCCCAGGGTGGGTGATCAGTGCAGGGGGCTACTACCGAGGACTGAATTGTGGAACTGAACAAGGTGGTGAACTTGTGGAATTTGTTGCCACATGCGACTGTGGAGGCCAGGTCGTTGGGTGTATTTAAGGCAGAGGTTGATAGGTTCTTGATTAGACATGGCATCAAAGGTTACGGGGAGAAGGCCGGGAACTGGGATTGAGGAGGAGATAGAGAAAAAAGATCAGCCGTGATTGAATGGCAGAGCAGACTGGATGGGCCAGATGGCCTAATTCTGCTCCTATGTCTTATGGTCTTATGGACTGTACCGTGCTGACAGGGACCCTCTGCAACTCCGATGCATTTCGTCCTCTCTTACTTCTCTGATCAGCTGAACAAATGAGCTGCAACTCTCTCCTTGCATCTTATGAGACAGTCGGAGACTCCAGGCGATCATGTCCTGTGACTGGGCACCTTTCGCTATCTGGTCCATTCTTAACTGATCCACCTCAGCCGCCTGAATCGCCCCTCTATGCCGCAAGCAATTTAGCTGCCTCTCTAGCTGAAAAATGTAGGTGGAAAGCTTCTCCTCCTTCTCCTGACATATGTTCTGAAACCCCGTCATGAGCTCCATGGGGCTTCCCGTCGCACCAAACCCCTTCTCTAGTGCTTGCATGTCAGCTGCAGAAGTAGCAAAGGGGTTCTGCGTCTTTAAGGATCTCACTACGTCAGCAGCCCGGCCTCTCAAACTCTCAACCAATCGCTGTCTTTTTACGTCATCAGAGCACTGCCACTCATCCAGCATCTGAGAGGTCCGCTCTGCCCAAGTCTCATACTCCTCTTCCCCTTTAGGGGTGAGCTTCACTCCTGCGAACATTCTCAGGTTTCGATAACTAAGACCCACCCCCCACCCCCCGCCTGTGCACTGGGCCAGAGAGGTAAGGACTGAAACCAACTCCAAATTCTCACTCCTCGCCAGAGGACTCATTAGATATTCCAAATCAGACCACTCCTTCCCCTCGCTCCACAGAAATGAGAGCACCCTGTCTTTGAAGTCTCTGCCCCCAGCTATGGGAGACTCGGCTTGCGATTCAGATCATTCCCCTAAACTCTCTTCCCAAAAAGTATGGACAGCCCACAGTTCCCCTTCCCCTGCCTCTCCCGGGGCCCCAGCAGTACCAGGCAGTTCCACTGCCATTACGTCAGTGCTAGACTGAATCAGAACAAAGTCTTTGCCCGCCATTTTGTCAAACCTCCATTCCACCACCATAACTGCTCCTACTGCTTTAACGGTACTTAAATTTTGAATTAACAATTCATCGGGGGTAGGAATGTCTACCCTACTCAGTACAGACGCAGTCGTTACTGGTAGCCATGTGGATTCGCACCACCGCTCAACCCCTGCAACATCCATAAACACGTATCTTAATCATTTTACTGGACAATAGTTTAACAAAGGCTTAAACACACAACCCATTGGATCAATGCCCAGGGCAATCACACAGCATCCAACGAAATCGATCCCAGACAAGCCCCCACAATGAAACCCCTTGATTTCCTTGGCTACATAAGTCTAGGGAAGGCACTCTCAGGTCCCACCAAACTCATGAGCTTGCGACTGCTCTCCCACCCTGAACTGTGGTTTGTGTGGATGCTGTGTAATTTGCTACCCTGTTACAAATTAGTGCCACAAAATAACAGACAGCACACTGCATATGATTAAAGGAATTATATTTATGAATCTTAACTAAATGGTTAGTAAAAAAAAACAAAAAGAAAAGGGCCTATTTTAATTAAACAGTCAAATGTGCACAAGTTGGAGCTCAACGTTTCACTACATTCATTGATCCTCAATCGATTTCAGCCCCTGGCTTCATCGAATCACGGTCCCATTCCTGGTCGAATCCTACAACTTGTTCTCTCCAGTGTCTTGCCTCTTCATCTCCCGCTGAACAAAAACCCCAAGCCCAACCTTAGAGTCTGTCACCAGAAAAACCTCCTCTCAGTTCTACCATGCTAATTGGATGGCACACATTCCTCATCCTCCCTTATCTTCAACAATAACCCAAACAGGCTGACAGCAGAACAGACTGCTCTTACAGAGCTGTTAAATTAAATACCTACAGCATAACAGTAAAAATCTAAACCAGAGCATTACATTCATAATATGAAGAGAGGCATAGGTAGAGTGGACAGTCAGAATATTTTCCCTAGGGCAAATTGTTAAAAACGAGAGGACATTTGTGTTGTGTATTTAATATTTCAGTAATATTTGTAGTCAGGGTGCTTACCTAGTCCTTGTGCTGATTTCATTAACTTCAACAGTTGCAGCAAATCTGTGCCAGGGACAATTTTGTAGTCAACGAAACACTGGCACACAACTAAAAGGGCAGAAACAAGCAATCTTTCAACCTGACTTCAAATATCCAGATGTCCAAATTCAAATGTCCTGATGAAGGGTTTTGACCTGAAACATTGACTGTCCATCTCCCTCCGTAGATGCTGTCTGACCTGCTGGGTTCCTCTAGCATTTTGTGTGTTGTTTCAGATTCTGGCATTTGCAACTGCAAATCTCCAACTTCTCATATAGTTCAGATTGACCAGGATGTGCCTGGATTAGGGAGCACGTCATACAAGGATAGGTTGAGTGTGCTTGGGCTTCAGATCCCAAGGAGGATGAGAGGTGGCTCAAGAGAGGAATGCAAGATGGTTAGAGGCAAAGACTGAGTGGACAACCAGAGACATTTTTTCCCAGGGTGGAAATGGTAATATGTGGTGGCATAATTTTAAGGTGATTGAAGGGAAGTATAGGAAGGGATGTCAGGGGAAGGATTTTTACAGAGTGTAGGTTACATGGGATATGTTGCCAGGGTGGCAGTAGAGTCAGAGACATTAGGGACATATAAGAGATTTTCAGATAGGCACATGGATGACAGAAACGTGGAGGGTTATGTCGGAGAGAGGTAACAGATTGATTTTGGAGTAGGTTAAAATGTCAGCACAAGATTGGGGCCTTTACTGTGCTATAGTGTTCTATGTTCGATAAATTAGTAGATTAAGCATTCTTGTTCATTTAAGCAATTCATTGGGCATTACGTGCATAAATACATGAATTGCATACATCATCACGCTACCACGTGATACGTGCATGCCTCGTTTCAAACAAACATAAAGTTAGACTCTCATTTCGGGCTCCCACATCTTCCTTTGAATTAGTTTAATGTATTGAAGCTACAAAACATAAATTAAGGTGAGAGGGGAAATGTCAAAGAAGATGTACACTACAAGGTAAGATGTTTTGCATTGGGTTGAAGGAGCCTGGAGCACACTGTTAGGGGAGGTCGTGGAAGCAGACATGAAAGTGTCATCAAAGGGGCTGTTGGATATATGAATCTGGGGACATGGTGGGTTATAGATCATGTGCAGGCAAAAGAGATTAGTTTAATTTGGCTTCATTTTTAGTGCAGAAATCATGGGCTAAAAGATCTACTCTTGTGCTTACTGTTCTATGTTCTGTGAATCTGGAGCAACAAATAATCTGCTGGGGGAGCTCACCTGGTTGAGCTATACCTGTGGTGGGAAAGGAACTGTGAACATTTTGGGTCAAAACCCTGTTTCAGGACAGTTTTCAGAGCAGCTTGTGTAGTTGGAAAGAGAAAACAGGTTAACATATTTGACAAATGTTCTTTTTAATTCCAAACCTACTCGTCCACCTTATTTTTTGCTCCAGATTTCAATGACTACAGACACATGTATCCAGCCAACTCCTCCATTGTAAAATCTCTTCAAGGTATAATCACTGTGAGAAGGCCCTCCTCCCTTCTTTGACAGGTGAGACCTCCTCCCATCATTCCACCCCCGAGATTTCTACTGCACCCTTGTCCTTTGGGCGTTTTCTTACGAGACTCACTAGCACAATTCCTTATCGTTCATCCCACCCCTCCTTCTTATGTCTTTATACAGTCTTTCAATCCAGATGAAGAGTATCAACCCAAAACACAAGCTATTTCCCTCCACAGATGCTGCCTGACCCACTGAGTTCTTCCCACAATTCCTTTTTATTTCTTCGCATCGTTATTGCTGCCAAAAAATTATCTATCCATTATTGATGCCAGTGGGAGGGAAATGGGATATTCCCAGCCAGAGGTGTTTGACCTCAGCCTTTCCCAATGCAGAAACCTGGCATCTGGTGATATACCAATGGGGCAGGGATGGAGAGGTGGGGGGAGGTGATTAATCTGCTCCTGTTAGCCCCTTTGCCATCATTGTAGACCATGAATGATAAATCCTTATATTTTTGTTGTTTCTATGACAACAGCTGTCTATATTTTTTTTAGATTATGAGAAAACTCAGTCCTCTTTTATTGTCATTTAGAAATGCATACATGCATTAAGAAATGATACAATGTTTCTCTGGAGTGATATCACAGAAAACAGGACAAACCAAAGACTAACACTAACAGAACCACATAATTATAACATACAGTTACAGCAGTGCAAAGCAATACCATAATTTGATGAACAACAAACTATGGGCATGGTAAATAAAGTCTCAAAAGTCCCCGAGTCCCTGATAGCAGGCGGCAAAAGGGAGAAACTCCCTGCCACAAACCTCCAGGCACCGTCAACTTGCCGATACCTTGGAAGCAGCTGACCACAGCCGACACTGAGTCCATCCGTCCGAAAACTTCAAGCTTTCGACCAGCCCTCCGATACAGCCTCCCGAGTGCCATCCTCTGCCAAGCGCCGTTGACCTCACCCCGGCTGCAGAAACACGCAAAGCTGAAGATTTCGGGGCCTTCTGCTCCGGAGGTTCCGGTTACCACACAGTAGCAGCGGCAGCGAAGCAGGCATTTCAGAAGTTTCCAAATGTTCCTCCGTACTCTCACATCCATCTCTCCATCAAATCAGAATTGTGCACGGTCCCCTACTTGACAGATAACAGACATCACCACTAAAGTGGCCGCGCGCACTGCCGTCGCGCCGCCATCTTCTCCTCAGTCTAATATGATTTTCCCTATCATATTAAGACCATAAGACATAGAAGTAGAATTAGGCCATTAAGGATTAGTCTGCTCCACCATTCCATCGTGGCAGATCCATTTCCCTCTCAACCCTATTCTTCTCTCTTCTTCCCGTAACATTTGGCACCATTAATAATCAAGAATCTATCAACCTCTGCTTTAAATGTATCCAATGACTTTGCCTCCATAGCAGTCTGTAACAATAAATTCTGCAGATTCATCACTCTCTGGCTAAAGAAATACCTTCTCATCTCTGTTCTAAAGGGACATCCTTGTATTCTGAATCTGTGTCATCTGTCCCTAGACTCCCCCACCATAGGAAGTAACCTCTCCATGTCCACTCTGTCTAGACCTTTCAATATTCAATAGGTTTCAATGAAATTCCACCCACATTCTTCTAAACCCCAGTGAGTATAGGCCCAGAGCCATCAATTGCTCCGCATATGTTAACCTTTTAATTCCTGGAATTATTCTCGTGAATCTCCTTTGGATCATCTCCAATGCCAGCTCATCTTTTCTTAGACAAGGGCCCAAAGCTGCTCACAATATTCTAACTGTGGTCTGACCAATTCTTTATAAGCAATACATCCTTGCTTTTGTATTCTAGTCCTCTCAAAATGAATGCTAACATTGCATTTTCTTCCTCATCACTGACTTAACCTGCATGAGGACTCCCAGGTCTCTGCACCTCTGATTTCTGAATTTTCTCCCTGTTTAGGAAATAGTCTATGCCTTTATTCATCCTAACAAATGCATGACCCTACACATCCCTACAATACATTCCATCTGTCACTTCTTTGCCCATTCTCTTAATCTATCCAAGTCCTTCTGCAGACTCCCAGCTTTCTTCACACAACCTCCCTTTCCACCTATCGTCATATCATCTGCAAACTTGGACACAAAGCCATCAATTTCATCATCGAAATCATTGACATATAACATAAAAAGAAGCAGTCCCAACAGCAACCCCTGCAAAACACCAATAGTTAATAGCACCCAACCTGGAAAGGCCCCCTTTATTCCCATTCTTTGCCTCCTGTCAGTCAGCCAATCTTCTATCAATTCTAATATGTTTTCTGTAATATCATGGGCTGTTAACCTATTTAAATGTTGTCTGAAAATCCAAGTCAGCAATACCTACTGACTTTCCTTTGTCTATCCTGCATGTTACTTTCTCAAAGAATTTCAATAAATTTGTAACACAAGATTTCCTCTTAAGGAAACCATGCTAATTTATCATGTGCCTCAAAATACTCTAAAATCTCATCCTTAATAATAAAATCCAGCATCTTTCCAACCACTGAAGTGAAGCTAACAGGCCTATAATTTCCTTTCTTTTACCTCCCTCCCATCATAAAGCATGGTGTGACATTTCCAATTTTGCAGTCCTC
This sequence comes from Mobula birostris, assembly GCF_030028105.1. NCBI lineage: Eukaryota > Metazoa > Chordata > Chondrichthyes > Myliobatiformes > Myliobatidae > Mobula > Mobula birostris. The sequence continues at coordinate 129,886,415 of NC_092372.1, read as the reverse complement.
TGGAATTATGTATTCTATAATCTAGTGATTCCTGAGAGATCATTACTGGTGCCTCCACAATCTTGTTAGCTCCCTCTTTCAAAACCCTGGGGTGTAGTCCATCTGGTCCAGGTGACTTATCCACCTTCAGACCCTTCAGCTTCCCATTACCTTCACCTTAGTAATAGCAGCTATCCTTGGCACTCTTGAATTTCTGGCATACTGCTAGTGTCTTCCACAGTGAAGGTGAATGCAAAATACTTCTTAGGTTTATGTCCCATTTCTACGTCCCCCATTACTACATCTCCAACATCACTTTCCAGTGGTCGGATATCCGTTGTCACCTCTCTTACTTTTTGTATACCTAAAACATCTTATTGCATCCTCTTTCATATTATTTGGTAGCTTACATATATAGTTCATATTTTTCTCCTTATTGCCAGTGTCTCCTTCCAGTCAACCTTAGCCAGCTTCTCTCTCATGCCTCTATAATTCCCTTTACTCCACTGTAAACCTGATACATCTGTTTTTAGCTTTTTCTTCTCAAACTGCAGTATGAATTCTATCATATTATGATCATCGCTCCACAGGGTTTCTTTACCTTAAACTCACTAATCAAATCTGGTTCACTACACAACACCCAATCCAGAATTGCCTTTTCCCTAGTGGGCGCAACCACAAGCTGCTCTAAAAAGCCAACTTGTACACATTCTACAAATTCCCTCTTTTGGGATTCAGCACCAACCTGATTTCCCAATCTACCAGCATATTGAAATCCCCCATGATGATCATAACATTTCCCTTTTTACGTGCCTTTCTATCTACCATGGTGATCTGTATCACACTTGCTGGCTACCGTTCAGAGGCCTGCATATAACTCCCATCAGGATTTCTTTACCCTTGCAGTTCCTTAACTCTGCCCACAAAGATTCAACATACTCTGATCCTATGTCACTTCATTCTAAGGGTTTGATTTCATCTTTTGCCAACAGATTCATGTCACCCCTTCAGTCCCCTTGCCTGTCCTTCAATACAAGCTGTAGACAATGATGTTCAGTTCCCAACTATGATTTTCTTTCAGCTATGACTCAATGATCCTCATTATGTCATACCTGTCTTAAAAGTTATCGACCGTGTGCATTTAAATATAACAGCTTCAGTCCTGTATTCATCACCCTTTTTGCTTTATCCCTCATGTCACACTTCAACTCATCCCACTGACTGCAAGTTTGCCCTATCATCTGCCTGCCCTTCCGTGCAGTGTCACTACACACTGCGTCTAATTCTAAACTAACTGCCCCATCCTTTGCCCTATCATTCCGGTTCCCATCTTCCTGCCAAAGCAGCAACTCTGGCAATCACACCCACCTTGCAAGCAGATCCTGTTTTCCAAATGTTTCTGTACTTCCTGTCCGTTTTTCTTTTTGCACTCTGCTGTAATACAGGGTACATTTAGTCCTGCTGTCTTTTTTTGGCTCTGTCTGTGTTTTGTTTTGTAAAGCTTGTTATGTCAATGTATGTTTTCTTCTGAATTCTGTGTATCAGACTTTGAAACCTTTCTTTGTGTTCCTTCCTGCACTCACCATAGCCTGTCCCCACTCCTGTGTCACCCTACTAACCAGCGGATGGTGTGCAGAGAAAGCAGGGGTAGCAATGAATGGAGGTTCAGTCATCCTCGGACAAGCTGCAGTGAACAGAGATGCAAGAGACAGCAGTACTGGAGTCTGGAGCCACACACAACACAATGGAGGAACTCAGTGGGACGGGCCGCATCAATGACAGAAAATGGACAGCCGACAGTTTGGGTCAAGACCCTTCATCTGAAGAGCCCCAATCTGAAACATAAACGTCCATTTAGTGAACGACTTGGTGTACCTGAGAAGTGTTCTGCCCCTCATCAATTTTCACAACAGAGACCAAATTCAGGGAACAACTGTAGGAGAAGCTACAATTCTCCTATGGCATAGATTTAGTCATCTGAAGGGCCTGTTCCTGTGCTCAGTGACCCTCTGAGTAACATCAATAACTTTTAATAACAGAGCTTCAATGCAGCAAGACACGCTAAAGTGTTCTATAGATATGTTAACAAAATAATCTGACACTGAGATACATATGAAAGTTGATCAATGTTATGCTTTAAGGTTCATGGAAAGGCCTCAAGGAGGAGAGACAGGAGCGAGGTGATAAGGCTTAGAGAGAATTCCAAAGATTTGGACTCTGGCAACTGAAGCCATGAATGACAGGGGTGATGGAATTAAACCTGGAAATGATCAAAGTGTTAGGATTGAAGCAGAGCAGGTTACTCAGAGGTTATAGGGGGAGGCATGTTAGCATAGTGGTTAACACAACGCTTTACAGTACCAGTTACAGGCCCGGGTTTGATTCCTGTCGCTGTCTGAAAGAGGTTTATATGCAGTCCTCGTGATCGCGTGGGTTTCCTCTGGGTGCTCAGGTTTCCACCAGGTGCTCCAGTTTCCTCCCACAGTGCAAAGGTGTACCAGTTGGTAGGTTACCAGGTCATTGTAAATTGTCCAGGATTAGGCTAGGATTAAACTGCGGGATTGCTGGGTGGTGCAGTTTGACGATAACGTGTGCAGATGCAGTGGCTCTCCGGGGCAAACCAAAGATGTTTTTTACTTTGCTAAATGTCTTTTTAAAGACTGCAAGACAATGCTGGAAACCAAGAACTTCGGGAACTTCATGTCTACCCCATCAGTGAGTGCTAGTTGTTCAGAGGATCTGGACGGGGTGTCGGAGGAGCTGGACTCGGGTATCGGAGGAGCTGGACTGGGGTGATGGAGGAGCTGGACTGGGGTATCGGAGGAGCTGGACTGGGGTGATGGAGGAGCTGGACTGGGGTATCGGAGGAGCTGGACTGGGGTGGCGGAGGAGCTGGACTGGGGTATCGGAGGAGCTGGACTGGGGTATCGGAGGAGCTGGACTGGGGTGGCGGAGGAGCTGGACTGGGGTGATGGAGGAGCTGGACTGGGGTATCGGAGGAGCTGGACTGGGGTATCGGAGGAGCTGGACTGGGGTGGCGGAGGAGCTGGACTGGGGTGATGGAGGAGCTGGACTGGGGTATCGGAGGAGCTGGACTGGGGTGATGGAGGAGCTGGACTGGGGTGTCAGAGGAGCTGGAGTGGGGTATTGGAGGAGTTGAACTGGGGTATCGGAGGAGCTGGATGGGGTGTCAGAGGAGCTGGACTGGGGTATTGGAGGAGCTGGAGTGGGGTGTCAGAGGAGCTGGACTGGGGTGATGGAGGAGCTGGACTGGGGTATCGGAGGAGCTGGACTGGGGTGATGGAGGAGCTGGACTGGGGTATCGGAGGAGCTGGACTGGGGTATCGGAGGAGCTGGACTGGGGTGGCGGAGGAGCTGGACTGGGGTGATGGAGGAGCTGGACTGGGGTATCGGAGGAGCTGGACTGGGGTGATGGAGGAGCTGGACTGGGGTGTCAGAGGAGCTGGAGTGGGGTATTGGAGGAGTTGAACTGGGGTATCGGAGGAGCTGGATGGGGTGTCAGAGGAGCTGGACTGGGGTATTGGAGGAGCTGGAGTGGGGTGTCAGAGGAGCTGGACTGGGGTGATGGAGGAGCTGGACTGGGGTATCGGAGGAGCTGGACTGGGGTGATGGAGGAGCTGGACTGGGGTATCGGAGGAGCTGGACTGGGGTATCGGAGGAGCTGGACTGGGGTGTCGGAGGAGCTGGACTGGGGTATCGGAGGAGCTGGACTGGGGTGTCGGTGGAGCTGGACTGGGGTATCGGAGGAGCTGGACTGGGGTATCGGAGGAGCTGGACTGGGCTGTCGGAGGAGCTGGACTGGGGTGATGGAGGAGCTGGACTGGGGTGATGGAGGAGCTGGACTGGGGTATCGGAGGAGCTGGACTGGGGTGTTGGAGGAGCTGGACTGGGGTGTTGGAGGAGCTGGACTGGGGTGTTGGAGGAATTGGACTGGGGTATAGGAGGAGCTGGACTGGGGTGTCGGAGGAGCTGGACTGGGGTATCGGAGGAGCTGGACTGGGGTGTTGGAGGAATTGGACTGGGGTATCAGAGGAGCTGGACTGGGGTGGCGGAGGAGCTGGACTGGGGTGATGGAGGAGCTGGACTGGGGTATCGGAGGAGCTGGACTGGGGTGATGGAGGAGCTGGACTGGGGTGTCAGAGGAGCTGGACTGGGGTGATGGAGGAGCTGGACTGGGGTATCGGAGGAGCTGGACTGGGGTATCGGAGGAGCTGGACTGGGGTGTCGGAGGAGCTGGACTGGAGTGTCGGAGGAGCTGGAGTGGTGTATCGGAGGAGCTGGAGTGGGGTATCGGAGGAGCTGGACTGGAGTGTCGGAGGAGCTGGACTGGGGTGATGGAGGAGCTGGACTGGGGTGTCGGAAGAGCTAGTCAGGATGTAGACCATGTTGCTGCCTGCTATAGGAAGGTATTCGTGTTGGTGTGTGAAGGCAGTGTGCACTGTAACTGTGGTGATTGTCTTGGATGCTTCTCTTGTGTTCGCAAGGCCCTATTGGATAGTGATAATATAAGAAGCTGCAGGCCTAGACCCTTGTTTGGTGGTATGACAGACGGTGGGGAAGCTGCATGGCCTCGGTTGTAGCAAGGTTAGGGCTCAAGCTGTGGGCTTGCCTGCTGCTGCAGTCCAGGAGAGGACATGCTGGAGTTGGTGTAGCGTGGCATCCATGCTTGGCTGGGGGCGGGCCTCTCCTTTTGGTGCTGCCCTCCAATGTTAGATTGGTGGCGTGACAGGCGGGGTTGCGTGCGTCTGTGTACTACCAAGAACTGCAGCATCAATCTGTGGGACATGTCATTCAGGGACCTGGGCTATATATATACAGATTTTTTTTGTGTGACTATATTTTTTGCTCGCTATTTTGATTCATGTGCTGTGTATGCTTTGCATCTTGGTCCCAGAGGACCACTGTTTCATTAGTCTGTATTACTGTTCAGCTGAATGATAATTAAACTTGAATTTGATTTGATTTGAAGGGTCAGGTCTTTTCTGCACCGTATGTCGATAAATAAATAACTAAATCACAGGGATCGAGATGGATTTAATTAATTTAATGAAAAAAAGGTTAGGAGTTTTGAACTCTAGGTGACCCCTAACTGGGGGCCAATGTTGGTTAGCAAGTTTCTGGTTATACCTGGGCAGGATTTGGTCATTGGTGAATGGATTATTATTGTCAGATGTACCATGACACTGTGAAAAGCTTCCTGTTTAATCTTGTTTAGTTGATTTTGACTGACACGGGTTTTCTGCATTTTGTGATTATTTATAGAGTCTCCCGATTAGTATTTATCATGGGGTCCTTCTTTTGAGGATGATTTGTCTTGTGGTCTTACTTGGTTGAGTCACTGATGTTCAGCTGGACTTCCTATGTATGAGCTCTTGTTTCTGTCTGTACACAGGAGTCCGTTGTTCCTCTGTACCTGGGGTCAGTCATTGCTAGCTTGGTAACAATAACCTCTTTCTCAATGTCAGCAAGAGCAAGGAGCTGATTAATTGACACCAGGACCAGGAAACTGGCAGCCCAAGAGACAGTCTGCATTGGAAGATCAGAGGTGGAGAAGGTCAACAACTTTCAATTCTTCAGTGTTATAGTTTCAGAGATCGGTCCTGGGTCTGGAATGTAAGTGCCATTACAAAGAAAGCAAGACAGTACCCCTGCTTCCTTAGAAGTTTGTGAAGATTTGGCATGACGTCTAAAACTTTGACAACCTTCTATAGATGTATGGTGGACGGTATATTAACTGGCTGCATCAAAGCCTGGTATGGAAACACCAATGCCCTTGAACAGAAGATAGTGGATACAGCCCAGTTTCATTATGTGTAAAGCCCTCCGTACTATTGGGCCCATCTACTTGGAATGTTGTTGCAGGAAAATGGCATCCATCATTAAGGACCCCTACCACCCAGGCCTTGCTCTCTTCTCACTATTGCCATCAGGAAGAAGATAGATATAAAGATACTTTATTGATCCCAAAGGGAATTACAGTGTCACTGTAGCACTACAAGTGTACAGATATAAAGTTTAGAAGAGAAGTAGAAAAAAAAATCAGTTATCTTAAACAGTCTGATACAAGGGAAGTTATCAGTTCGCCAGCTATAGGCTGACTCATTGTAGAATCTAATGGCTGAAGGTAAGAATGACCTCATGTAGAACTCTTTGGAGCAGCACAGTTGTCTTAGTCACAACTGTACTTAATGAAATGAAATGAAATATCTTTATTGTCATTGCATAGTACAATTTGTCATGCACCAGTACAGCGAAAATGAGTTTGCAACTCTGATACTCAATGCTATAAAACAACAAATAAAATAAATAAACAATAAATAAAATCAAGTAACCAGCCAGCACAAGCAATGTCCAGCAGTACAAAAGCACAACTCGGATGCATAACAGCCATAAAACCAGTATTAAAGTAGCAATATAACAAATGTTTGGATGATGCTTGATCGATTGGTTCAGAATAATTATAGTTCTGGGGAAAAAGCTATTTTTCAGTCTGGAGGTGCGGGCATAGAAAATCTTATAATATCTGCCAGATGGAAGAAGTTCAAACAGATGATTGCATGGGTTTGTATTGTCCTTACGGATGCTTGTAGTTTTCCTCAGGCAGTGAGAGCTGTAGGTATCCTCCAGGGCTGGGAGCTATGTCCTGATGATCTTCAGTGCGTTAGAGACGACCTGCTGAACTGCTTTCCTATCAGCTGCTGTACAACTGTAAAGGAGCCTCATGTCCCACAACAACATGGCCCAGCAATGGCTATTACTCCTCAACGATCAGGTTCTTGAACCAAAGGGAATAACTTCACTCAACTTCACCTGCCCCATCACTGAACTGTTCCCACTACCAATGAACTCACTTTCAAGGACTTTTCATCTTATGTCCTCGATAGTTAATCCTTATTTATGATTATTATTGTTTCCTTCGTATTTGCACAATAAAGTGCAAGATGATGCAAGGTAAGTTGTAAGGCCAAGCGACCATCTTATCGTACAAGTGTCCATTACAAGACTGTTAACAAAAAAAACTGACCTTGGGCCTTGTGGTGCAAGCTTTTAGACCTTTGTATCTTCTGCCCAATGGGAGAGGGGCGGAAAGAGGATATCTGGTGTAGGTGGGGTCTTTGATTATGTTGGCTGCTTTACTGAGCAGCAAGATGTATAGACAGAGTCCATAGACAGGACACTGGCTCCTGATCGATCCAATTTAAGTTCACAATACTGATTGAGGTATAGGAATGCTCTTGCTATTCTTGACAGAATTGACATCAGTTCTTCTACAGCAGTAGACTCTGTGGGGGAAGGCAGACCTGAACATTACAGAGGGACCATGGGGCTTTAATAATGTAATGGTGGTCCTGAAGTTCATCAGAAAAAAGTACAAATGAGTAACAATATATTTAGCTTCTGCCGCTAACTCTTGAAGCGAACCAGAAATCCCCGGGACAGCCACAACTCCTTAAGGAGCAGCCTCTGATGTCACCAGGTGTTTATGCAAAGAGGCATATTTTACCAAGTCTGCATTCATTCAGAAGATTGAGAGTGCAGAGAGGTCTTACTTTATGCTGAGAAACAAGTGCTCCTGAAAGCATGGTGGTGCGATGGAGTGAGAGATCAAATGTTTGGGCTTGAGTTTCTGTAGAAGAGATGTGAACCCAGAATTCATTGATGCAGGTAAGACAGGTACCTTACTGACACAATCCTAACCCTGAGCTGAGGTCTGGACCTGCTTGTGCAAGCAGTTACCCAGTAAATGTGCGTAGTTAAATGCACTCCTCCTCAAACACCCAGCCATTACACAAGTACAATTTGCTGCACATGGCAACTTTGCACAAATCAACAATAATGACTGTCTTTTAAAAGCAATTTATTTTTTGTCAAGCACATGGGGAGCATGGGGTGTCCAGGGAGTGGTAGTACCTGTGGTGAAGAAGCCATTGGGTCCATTCTGGGGCAGGTCACTCACCTGTGGTACCCACCGGACACTCAGCTCTCATCTATGGCTCCAAGTAGCTGTTTGCATGCATCAGTGGCCACACCCCAGTACACCTGTTTGATAGGTGAGCTAAACCAGTTTAGGGCAGCAGGCTGCCTCAAACCCCAGTGAGATGCCTTTTCTAGACTAGGAAGGCAGTACTGCAATGCTCCATGGAGAGAGAAGGGCATGGCAAGGCACAGAAGACGTCATGGTCATCCACCTCAACCAAGGAAGACCCCAATTAGTGATGGTTGTTTCTACCACTGGAGCTGGATTTCTGAGGTTGAGAGAGTGGAACGATCCCAGTGCAATGGCTTCTTCCTCTTTAAAAACTCACCGCACAGGTTTCCTGTCATTGTCGGACATTATGGACAACCACCAAAATGGCAATAATTTAAGGTTGCTACATAAATGCAAGTTCTCTTCTTGCACGTTCTTATGCTCAGAGAGGAAGGAGATGGAGGCTCCATCATCAGGTCCCATTCGCTTTATTATTGCACACAGATTCAGGCAGTTCTTCAAGAAACTGGAGGACCAGCACCTGGATCAGAACGGAGTCTGCCAGTCAACCTAACTACCATTCATAAAGAACCTTCCATGGATCCCCAAACTGCATCACACACAATGAATCACAATCAGGTTTAACATCACCGGCAAGTGTCATGAAATGCACTGTTAGCACAGTATTCTTGTTGATTCCACAGTAGATTCACTGATGCAATATAAAAAAGAGAGAAAAAGAATTAGCGTTGTTTGTGACATGTACATTGAAACATCGGAACATACAGTGAACTGCGTCGTTTGTATCAAATCAAATCAGCAAAGATTGTTCTGGCAGCCTGCAAGTGTTAGCACGCTTCCAGATGCTCTTCTTCTGGAATATGGGAGGAAACTGGAGCATCTGGAGGAAACCCTCACAGTCACAGAGAGAATGTAGAAACTCCTTGCAGGGAATTGAACTCGGATGGTGATCATTGGCACTGTAATAATATTTCACTAACTGCTGTAAGAATATACCGTACATAGCTACTGTTACAAAAATGTCACACAATTGGCAATGGCCAGATGATTAGTGTTCATGGTACTAGTTGAGAGGAGAAAGTTAGTCAGTACTGAAAAATTTTTCTTGAAGGACTTGGAAAAGTATTTTGGGATTTAGTAAATATATCTTAGGGTATCATTTTATCCCACTGAAGGGTCTGCCTGGAATTGGACTTTGATCCACAACCAATTAACTCAAAAGCAAGAATGCTACCGATGATCCACTGTTGTTCCATATTAATGAGACCAATATATCATCTCCCCTTTTAAATTTCCATCCTTGCATTCTAAGCCAATTCTGGATCCTCGTGCAGAGTAATATCTATCCAAGATATTCCATTACCAGAGAGTGTAATGGAAAATATTAGAGGACACGAATTTAAAAAGATTAAGGAGAATGTGCAAGACAAATTTCTTAACATAAGATTGCCAGGTACCTGGTGTGGGCTGTCAGGGGTATTGGTGGAATCAGGTACAATTGTGGCTTTTAAGAGGCTGTTAGACAAATGAATATGCAGGGTGTGGAAGGATTTGGATTATGCACTTAGTTTAATTTAAAATTGTATTTAGCACAGAGAGTATGGGCTGAAAGGCCTGTTTCTGTACTGTATAGTTGTACACCTGAAGTATCTAGGTGAGGATTAAAGTGTATAGGTGCTGAGCTAAGATGGCACCAAGTGACTGCCTCTTCGAATTCATCTGCAGAAACAGTTTCAATTTCCCTCTTTAATGTCTCTTTTTTTCTCCCCTTTTCAAGGTGGCTGGGGTTCTATCGAGGTCCCTGATCCGCAGCAGCAACTAAACTGCGGTTTTTCACAGCGATGACCTCCCACTCTTGAAGCTCACTGACCAATCGGCCATTTTCCGGCATTCACCAGACGTGGCATGGAAGTCGCCAGGGTATGGCACTGTGGATGACCAATAGGCAGGAAGGCAGAGACGAGAGAAAAGACCCTGATGGGAATACAAATTACAATGGGAGATAGAAAGTGAATGCCAAAAGAGCAATGTTACAATAGTCCTGGGGACTTCAATAGGCAGGTAGATTGGGAAAATCAGGTTGCCACTGGATTCCTAGAGGGGAAATCTCTAGAGTGCGTACTAAATGGTTTTTTTAGAGCAGCTCATGGTTGAGCCCACGAGAGGATCAGCTATTCTGAATTGGGTGTTGTGCAATGAACCAAACTGATTCAAGAACTTAAGGTAAAAGAACCCTCAGGGGCAAGTGATCATAATATGATCAAATTCCCCCTGCAATTTGAGAAGGAGAAGAAAAAAGTTAAATGTATTAGTACAGTGGAGTAAAAGGAATTACAGAGGCATGAGATTACAGAGGCATGGCCATAATTGATTGGAAAAGAACATTGGTAGGGATGATGGCAGAGCATCAATGGCTGGAATTTCTGGAAGCAATTCTGAGGGCACAGGATATATATAACCCAAAGAGGAAGAAGTATTCTAAAGGAAAAGTTGACACAGCCGTGGCTAACAAGAGAAGTCAAAGCCAAAATAAAAGCCAAAAAAAAGGGCAAAAATTAGTGGGAAGTTTGAGAATTGGGAAGTTTTTAAAAACCAGCAGAAGGCAACTAAAAAGGTAGTTAAGAAGGTAAAGATGGAAAACAAAAGTAAACTAGCCAATAATATTAAAGAAGATTACAGAAGTTTTTTTCAAATACGTGAAGTGTAAAAGAGAGGCGAGAGTGGATATTGGACTGGTGGAAAATGATGCAGGAGAGGTAGTAATGGGAGACAATGAAATGGCAGGTAAACTGAATAAGTATTTTGCATCAATCTTTACTGTGGAAGACGCTAGCTGTGTGGTGGAAGTTCCAGGTGTCTCTATCATTACTAGAGAGAAGCAAAAAAGGAAACTGAAAGATCTGAAGTTAGATACATTACCTGGACCAGATGGTGTACACGCCAGAGTTTTGAAAAACATGGCTGAAAAGATCATGGAGGCATTACTAATGTTCTTTCAAGAAACACGAGGTTCTGGAATGGTTTTGGAAGACTGGAAATTTGCAAATGTCGCTCCATTCTTCAAGAAGGGAGAGAGGCAGAAGAAAGGAAACTATAGGCCAGTTATTCTGATCTCAGTGGTTGGGTAGATGTTAGAGTTGATTATTAAGGATGAGGTCTCAGGGTACTTGGAGGCACAGGATAAAATAGGCCATAGTCAGCATGGTTTCCTCAAGGGAATATCTTGCCTGACAAATCTGTTGAAATTCTTTGCAGAAATGACAAGCAGGATAGACAAAGGAGAATTGGTTGATGTTGCGTACTTTGATTTTCCGAAAGCATTTGACAAGGTGCCACACATGAAGCTGCTTAATGAGCTATGAGCCCATGGTATTATAGGAGAGATTCTAATATGGATAAAGCAGTGGCTGAAATTAATGTGCGCACAAAAGGTTAGTTATCTAAAATAATGTAGTAATTAATAATTATACTTAAGGAAAATAATCTTTTAGCTAAATGTTTCTGTTAACTAGTTAGTCGGTTTTTCAAATACCACAACGCACGTCACTAATTTACGTCACCTCACCTTTCCTGTTCCTGTTTGTACAGCTGCATCACGGCTGCAGCCATTTTTGACGGACAGTATTCATATCGTAAAGTTTACAAGGATCTGTTTCACATCCTGTAGATAGCTTACTACGTTCTTATTGAAAAAAGATCAGTCAAATGACCCTGTGGCTAAATACTGTCACAAGAAATTGATAAACATCACATACAAAGTAGCTTTACAGGTTTTAAGTGATGTCTTTGATGAACTGGCTGCCCCGTGCAAGATTCCGCAAAAGAGTGGCCTGTCACCGATTGATTCACTTCATTTTGCGCGAGGCAAAATTAACAAGATAAAGCAGTATCTGGGAGACAATGTTTCATGAAATGACAAAGTTAAAGTTTTGCTAAACCAACAACATGAAGAAAACATCACAATAGATACAAGTTCGCTGTTGACTTTTATAAATAGTCTTTGTATTCATTTAGAAGAAAGGTTTCCTGAAGATGAGGTACAAGAATGGTCAGCTTTTGATTTCTCCGCAATTGCAGACTGTGACTTCACATTTGTGACCTGATTGAAACCTATGTAATGATGAAAGGCCTTGATAGAGTGAATGTGGAGAGGATGTTTCCTGTGGTGAGAGAGTCTAAGACTAGAGGACACAGCCACAGAATAGAGGGATGTCCTTTTAGAATGGAGGTGAGGAGGAATTTCGTTAGCTAGAGAGTGGTGAATCTGTGGAATATGCCACAGGCAGCTGTGAAGGCCGATCTTTATGTACATATAAGGCAGAGGTTCGTAGATTCTTTATTGCTCAGGGCTAAAGGGATATAGATAGAAGGCAGGAGATTGGGACTGAGAGGAATATTGGATCAGCTATAATAAAATGGCGGAGCAGACTGGATGGGCCAAATAGGCTAGTTCTGCTGTTATATCTTACAGTCTGATGCTGAAAATGGTTTCAGGGAAGGAGGAGGGGAAGGTTAATGTTTTGCTGCTGCTTGTCGAGGGGAGGGGGAGAGGGGGCTGTGGAGTTCTAATCTTTTGTTGTCATTCATTCTTTTGGAGTTTTTCTGTTTTTCGTAGATGTCTGTGAAGGGTAAGAGTTTCAGGTAGCAAACTGTATACATTCTCTGATAAATGGAAAGATTTGAAGATTTGAAAATTTGAATCACTATGGTACAGAAGTTTATGGACAAAGTGTAGGTTCATGTGGTTCAGTGGTTGCTGCTTGGCCATGACATGGTGAGCTGATGTCTCTGTTAATGTGACTCTATGACTGCATTGTCTCACACATGTCTCATTCACCCCACCCATTTCTGACAGCCCTGACTTCAACTAACCCCCAAACTCTGGACTTTCCTTCTTAAACATTTTCTCCCCTCCAACTCCCTCCTTTTTCAATCATCCCTCTTACTAATTTCTTCAGTAGCTTCTGCCCATTTTTACCTTCTGCTTCCCTTGGCAGGATTTCCTTTCTATGTCAAGGGGATGACGTAAGTGTAAATTCTTAAGCTGAATGCAGTCTCAGAGTTCGCAGCAAGCAAATTCACCATTCCCCTAGCATAAAGTGGGGAGACAGTTTCTCTAAGTAAACATCTGCAAAGAAAGGGCAAAAGTTAAATATGGCAACACACACAAGACGCTAGAGGAATATTTTCCCCCTTCCTTTCCAGTCCTGAAGAAGGGTGTTGGCCCGAAACGTCAACTGTTAATTCCTTTCCATAGATGCTGCCTGACCTGTTGATTCCTCCAGCATTTTTGTGCGTGTTGCTTTGGACTTCCAGCACCTGCAGACTTTCTCGTGTTTACGTTAAATAACGGAGGTGACTCATATTTAGCACACTTCCATAACCCGGGATTTAGTAGTGCTAATAATAGAAGCAACCAAAACTAAACAAAAAACAACATAAAGGAGATCGAGAACATAATTACAGAAACAAAGAGCAGAGACCTTAATATAACAAACTCTAATCAACACCTTGTCAAAGTGGGAATTAAATATGTTTGCGCAATCAGTCATCAAATTATTAACTTTGAATTACAATGGGAATGATTTAAGGTTTAAAATTCAGATTTGTTTGTGCTGTTTAATGGGTACTTATAGTGGGTGTTTGTGGTCTATATTGACCAAAGAATTGAATTTCAAAGGTGAGGTGAGAAATAGTGCCCTCCATCATTCAAGGACCCATCAATCAGACCACAGCTTCTTGCTGTGCCATCCGTAAGAAGGTACAAGTGCCTCAGGACTCACACCACCAGGTTCAGGAACAGTTATTACCCCTCAACCATCAGGCTCTTGGACCAAAGGGAATAACTTCACTCAACTTCACTTGTCCCATCATTGAAATGCTCCCACAAACTATGGACTCACTTTCAAGGACTCTTCATCTCATGTTCTTGATATTTATTGCTTATTTATTATTATTATTGTATTTTCATTTTTTTCTCAGCTCAAGCTGTTAAAATCTGAGGTACAGGCATAGCCAAGCAGACTCATTTCTCAATTGCTAGGAACTTTTGAACTATTCTAATGGTGTTTAGAATAGTCTAGAAACTGCCTAGTATTTTGACTTTTGGGGGATTTACATAAATATTTCTGTGTGGGTCTAATTGTTTAATGCTATTGTGTTGTGACTTTGGGATGATACTGATTGTGGATGTTACTATTGGGACAATGTATACCTTGTTAATGTTCCATAGTCTTTCAATTTCCTCTTTTAGTTTGGCGCATTTCTGGTGTTTTTCACTTATTGATTTCTGTAAGTTATGTGTGTTTGGAATGGCTATATCTATTAAATAAGTTGTTCTTGCTTGTTTATCCTTTAATATTATATCTGGTCGGTTCTTATGGATAGTCCTATCTGTAATGATGGATCAGTCGTAATATAATTTGTTGGACTCTTGACTCTAAAACTGGATCAGACATGTATTCAGTGTATTTATAGTAAAGAGTAGTGTCTTTTAGGAGTTAGTACTTTAAAGCAAGATTTTGTTGAATGATGTTTGCCACTTGATTGTGCCTGTGTATGTAATCATATTGAGTTATACTGCTGCAGGATCTTGTAGTGTGTTGGATTTTTTTCCGGTTTCTCTTGGCATTTTCTGCACTTATCATCTGGAATTTGTCGGTCTTTTATTATGTATTTTCGATATTTTTTTGTGTTAACCACCTGGTCCTGTATTGCCACAAGGAACCCCTCTGCTTCTGGGAAGAGGTCTCCAACTTTGAATCAGGCATCCGATGCTTCCCTGACATCTAGTCTGCTCAGATCATGGGGATGTCTTCCATGGAGGATGATGCTCTTCTATCGGTTAACTTTGTCTTCTGTAGTGATAATTTCTTGATTTTTCTGGGTTGTGCTTTCATTTAAGTTTAGTAGGGTGTACTTCTTATCAAGACTGCCTATGCTCACATAGAGTGCTGAATCCTGTTTTGGTTGATGAAAATATGTCCTGAGAAGTTTTATCTGGGGACTGTTGCATAAAATGTTTATGTCTGTTATTCCTCTTCCTCCTTCTGTCTAGGTGATGTTAATCTAAGTGTGTTCGAGTGTACATAGTGTGACAAGAATACACATAGATTAAGATGTTTAGCTGTCCTGTGTGATCAGCAGTTGGTCTGCCACCTGTCTTCAGGAGAGAGAGAGATAAGGCAAACAATGGAGCAGCATTTGGAGATGTGTAATGAAGGGACGGGGGAGAGAGAGTAACAGAAGGAGGGAGCTGTCAAGATTGGCTCCCCCTTTGAACCCTGAACTGTTTGAAGTGATGGACAGGCGATACCCCAGCAGGGGAATGAAAAGGGACAGGTTCACTAAGGTAGGACACACACGACACCCGAGGTAACAAGACCCTGGAAGCGATGCGCCTCTCACGAGTCGGTGAGAAGTACCGGGCCATAAACGCACAGGGTGGAAAGGCACGATCGGCGGGAACCTGGTGTGTGTCCACCCTTGCCTGGGTGCCAGGTTCAGCGCAGGGAAACGATCGTATCTGGACACGGAGGGGTCACGGTCGGTGACCTCAGATGACATCACAAAGGACTCGCCCGAAAGCTGACTGCGAAGGTCTGTGTGGAAGCTGTGTTGAATATTCATTCGTTTTGCTGTCTCTCTCCCTCCCCCCCACTGTCCATCGCCACGGCAGCAATTACTGCAAACTGAACTGAACTAAATTGAACTGAACTTTGCGTCACTTTGAAACTGGTCATTTACCCCTAGACAACGATAGAGCTTGATTAATCCTGTTATCTTAATTCTGTTTACATGTGTTTTCATCATTGCTGAACTGTTGCATTTATTATCCTTTTTGATTAGAGTACTGTGTTGCTTGTTTCTTTAATAAAACTTTCTTAGTTCTAGTAATCCAGACTCCAACTGAGTGATCCATTTCTGCTGGTTTGGCAACCCAGTTACGGGGTACGTAACAATAGTGTTTTCTAACGTCATTTCAGTTCTTACTTTTCTTTGTAAATTTTCCAGATCTGTTTTGGACCATGATATTATGCCAAAAGAATATGATAATATGGGTATAGTGAAAGTGTTCATTGCCTTCGTTATATTATTACTACTTTTCTTTTTGTATTTGTTGTCTTTTACACATCGGTTGTTTGTCTGTTCCATTGAGTGTGGTCTTACGTTGACTCTATTATGTTTCTTGAATTTACTGTGAATGCCTGCAAGAAAATGTATCTCAGATTTGTATATGGTGACTTACATGTACTTTGATAATAAGTTTATTTGGAACTTTGAACTTAGATTATTTGAAGTCAATCATCCCAGTCTCAGTTCTTCAAAGTAGGCCAAGCATCTTCAGCTACGTTATCAATGATCTCATATTCATCAAATAATCAGAAGTGAGAATGTTTGCTGATACCGGTACAACGCACATTGACTCAAACAAATTAAACACTCTCGAACTGTATGCAGAATCTTGGGCAACACACACAGAACGCTGGCGGAATTAGGCAGTCTATGGAGAGAAATGGACAATTAACATTTCGGGCAAGACTCTTCATTAAGCCGCCTTGCTTGCCAGTCCTGATGAAGGGCCTCAATCTGAAATTTCAACTGTTTATTTCCCTCCATTGAGGCTGCCTGAACTGCTGAGTTCCTCTAGAACTTTGTGTTTGTTGCAGCAAGACCTAGATAATAAGCACAGAGATTCTGTGGACGATGGAAATCTTGGTGGAGGAGCTTAGCAAGTCAGGCAGCATCCAAGGAGAGGAATAAAGACTGGAGAGAAAGTGGGAAGAAACCTGAGTAATAAGATAGAGAGAAGGGATGGAGTACAAGCTGAGAGCTGATAGGTGAAACCAGTTGGTAGGGGTGGGGAAGAGGGATGATGTAAGAAGCTGGGAGTTTATTGGTGAAAGTGGTAAAGGACTGAAGAAGAAGAAGGAATCTGACAGGAGAGGATAGTGGACCATTCAAGTTCATGTTTAAATTCAGGTTTTATTATCATTCAACTATACATAAATATAGTTAAAGGAAACAGTGTTCCTCTGGAGCGAGCGTGCAGGACACGTTACTCACAACACACTGCACAAGGCATGTTGCACATAACACATAGCATTTATAGCACATACGGTTATGATTTCAGAGAAACATAAAGTCACAAGAAAAAACACGAATATAGCCCAAGTCCCTGAGTGTCGTCACTGGCAGGGCACGGTACGTTGCTCTGGTCCAGTTTGTTCTTCCACCCTGCAAACACTGGAGGGCAGCACTGACTGGAGAGGTCAGCCCCCAACCCAGATGGATTCCGGAACATAGGCTTATGCCATACATAGGGTTTAGTCTGATGGCCAAAAGGCTCAATTTTGGTTTCATCAGACCATAGATCCTTCTTCCAGCTGACTCTATTTAGAGTCTCCCACATGCCTTCTGGCAAACTCTAGCCGAGATTTCATGTGAGTTTTTTTCAACAGTGGCTTTTTCTTTGCCGATCTCCCAGAAAGCTGCGACTAGTGAAGCATGAAGCACCCAGGAAACAGTTGTTGCATGTGCAGTCTCTCCCATCTCAACCATTGAAGCTTGTAACTCCTCCAGAGTTGTCATAGGTCTCTTGGTGGCCTCCCTCACTAGACCCTTGCACATTCACTCAGTTTTTGAGGATGGCCTGCTCTAGGCAGATTTACAGCTGTGATATATTCTTTCCATTTCTTGATAATCGACATAACTGTACTCCAGGGATATTCAGTGACTTGGAAATTTTCTTTATCCATCTCCTAACTTGTGCTTCTCAATAACATTTCTGTGGGGTTGCTTGGAGTGTTCTTTTGCCTTCATCGTGTAGTTTTTGCCAGGATACTGACTCACCAGCAGTTGGACCTTCCAGATACAGGTGTATTTTTACTACAATCAATTGAAACACCTTGACTGCACACAGTGATCTCCATTTAACTAATTATGTGACTTCTAAAGCCAATTGGCTGCATCAGTGATAATTTGGTGTGTCATATTAAAGAGGGTGAATACTTATGCAATTAAGTATTTTGTGTTTTAGAACCAAGAAAGACCCCAGTTTGTGGCACTTGTTTGTACTACTAGACCCAGACTTCTCAGGTTAACTTATACTGTACCCATGGCAAGTGTTTGGGGGAGATGGAGATGTATCGCTACCAAAGAAAGTGTAAGGTGCTCCTTCCCTCAGCTAGTCTGCAGGTCACCCTTGGGCAAAGTGCACCATCTGATTGCCCCCCCTCCCACCAATGAGGGTCACAGGGTCATGTGAAGCCATGTGAGCAGCCGGTGCACTTCACAAGTCCTGGTTATGTGACCACTGGCAGACAATCTCTGAAGGGTATTGAAAATGGCTGAGGTCACCCATCTTGCAGTGGAAAACCACTTCCGTAGAAAAATTTGCCAAGAACAATCATGGTCATAGACCATGATTGTCCATGACATGGTTATAGAACATGATTGTCATTGTCATACGACACAGCACATAATGATGGTGATGACTATTATATTTTGTGTCCCAGCTAAAGGAGGCAATTATCCCAGGTGATTTCTGCACCACCCTATCTACCTGTGCTACTATCTTTAGGGGTGTATGAACTTATACACTAAGGTCTTTCTGTTGCTCAATGCTCACTACTATTCCTGATGTATGTCTGACCCTTACTAGACCTCACACTTACAATGATTAAATATAGTCTGCCATTGCTATGGCCAATTTACCAGCTGATCAATATCTTCCCATAGCCTAAGACTATCCTCCTCACTTCCCTCTTGCATCACTGTGTAGGTAGGCTCCATGCATAGGTCACTGGTTTATTGCTGCATTGGTGTTGAATTCAAAGTAGAGTCCTTTCTCTAGCCTGATTCTACCCGGGAACCTCCAGGGGTCAAATCAGGTGCATTTACCTTAAGATGCAACAAGAGGGGAAGAGTAAATGAAATTATTCTAACAGGGAACAATGTAATATCAAATATTTTAGTTTGCATTGACACATTGGTGAGCTCTATGACGACCTACCGATGCTCACCACTAAAATCGAGGAGAGAAGACTGCAACTAGCGGAGCACTGTCTACGCTACCCGGAGCTACCTGCCAGCCTAGTCATCATATGGGAACCCAAGCACGGGAGGATGAACCCTGGGCACCTTCCCAAGACTATGTTCCTAGAAGACACGCTTCTAGAAGATAGCGGCGCGGCTAATGTAGATGAACTGAACAGACTGATGAGGGAGAGGGAGAAGTGGAGAGTTTGTCATTGTGCCCAACGCCGGCCCCCTAGGCCTGAGTCGACGTAGTAGTGACACATTGAAATTTATATTCAATTTCAGTCACCTTTCTGTAGGAAAGATGTTATTAAGATGAAAGGAATGCAGAAGAGATTCACAAGGGCAAGAATTTGCTGACAGTCAAGGTAACATGTTATGGAGAGAGACTGAGCAAGTTGAAACTATATTCTTTGAAGTGTAGGAAAATGAGGGGCGATCTTATGAAGGTGCCTAAAATCACGAGGCAGATATGGTGAATGCGCAAAGATTTTTCCCAGGGTTGGGGAATCAAGAACTAGAGGGTGTAGCTTTAGGGTGAGAGAGACAGGAGTTACTAGGAACCTGAGAGACAATATTTTCATCCAGAAGGATGTCAGAGGGTTGAGTGTACAGAGGAAGTGGTTGAAGCAGGTACATTGGCCACATTTAAAAGACACTTGTACATGCATCGCCATCATAATTATGTGCCATGTCATATGACATCATCATTATGTGCTGTGCTGTATGATGTGAGCGATTATGGTCTTTCATCCATGATGTGCTTGGCAAATTTTTCTACGGAACCTTTGCCTTTGGCTTCTTCTGGGCAGTATCAGGTGGCAGGATGGAGATACAGGAAGGAGGTGAAAGACTTCCTTCCTACCCCTAGCCTGCAGGTCACCCTTGGACAAGGTGGATGCTTAGCCCCCCATCAGGATCACATGAGGCCATGGGAGCAGGTGGTGGATGGTCATATGATCAGCTGGTGCATATCACAAGTCCTGGTTATGTGACCATTGTGCCAGGTAGACAACCTCTGAAGAGTATTGTGTGACGACAAACCAAGTTATCAGATGATTGATGCTAATGAGAGAGATAAGTGAGACAATGGAGAAACATTCAAAATGTTAATGAGAGAGGAGAGAGGGATAATGGAAAGAGACACCAGTCCGAGTATTGACAGCCCGATTGCTTTGAACCTGAACTGTTTGAAGTTTGATGGATAGGCGATACCCCAGCAGGGGGATAAAAAGAACAGGTTCGCTAAAAAGATCACGAGACAACGAGACCCTGGAAAAGCCATGTGCCCCCACAAGTTGGTAAGAGTTTGGAGGTCTGCTCATGGGAACCGACCATAGACGCACAGGATGAAAAGGTATGATCGGCAGGAATCTGGTGTGTGTGTCCGCCCTTGCCTGGGTGCCAGGTTCACCGTGGAAGAACGGTCATATCCGGAACGGAAGGGGTCACAGTCGGTGACCACAGCGGAATAAAAGACATAAAAAGGGACCGCCCGAAAGTTAACTGCGAAGAACATCATGGTCTGTGTGAATCAGATTTGCATATCTCCCTCTCTCTCTCTCTCCAACGGCACAACAGCGATTACTGCGAACTGTACTAAGCTGAACTGAGCTCTGCGTCACTTGAGACTGATCATTTTACCCCTAGACTGCAATAGAGCTTGTTTGATTCCTATTACCCTAGTTCTGTGTACGTGTGTGTTTTATCATTGCTAATCTGTTGCATTCATATCCTTATGATTAGAGTACTGTGTTACTTATTTCTTTAATAAAACTTTCATAGTTCCAGTAATCCAGACTCCAACTAAGTGGTCCATTTCTGCTGGTTTGGCAACCCAGTTACAGGGTACGTAACAATTGATAATGGGTGAGGTCAATCGTCTTGCAAATACAATGGTCATGTACATGGAAAGGAAAGATTTAGAGGGATATAGGCCATATTCAGGTGAATAGGACAATCTTCGATAGGAAGCTTGGCTGGCATGAACCGGTTGGGCCAAAGGACTGGTTTCATTGCTGTATTACTCCATGATTCCAAGTAGTGAACAGTGGAAAATCAATAAGAAGATTGATTAACAGTGCCTCTGAAAAGCATTCACCTGCCTTGGAAGTTTTAATATTTTATTGTTTTACAATATTGATTAACAGTGATTTAATTTGGCTTTTTTGACACTGATCAACAGAAACAGACTCTTTTGTGTCAAAGTGAAAACAGATCTCTACAAAGTGATCTAAATTAATTACAAATATAAAATACAAAATAATTGATTGTTTAAGTATTCACCCCCCCCCCCCCCCCCCACACCATCAAATCATCACTGGTGCAACCAATTGGTTTTAGAAGTCACATAATTATTTAAATGGAGATTTGTTTTTGGAGACCTGTGTGCAGTCAAGGTGTTTCAATTGATTGCAGTAAAAATACACCTGTATCTGGAAGGTCCAACTGCTGGGGAGTCAGTATCCTGGCAAAAACTACACCCTGAAGGCAAAAGAACACTCCAAGTAACTCTGCGAAAAGGAATATTGAAAAGCACAAGTGAGGAGATGGATACAAGAAAACTTCCAAGTCACTGAATATCCCTTGGAGTACAGATAATTCAATCATCAAGAAATGAAAAGAATATAGCAGAGCTGTAGATCTGCCTAGAGCAGGGCATACAACAACTGTTGCCCAGGTGCTTCACCAGTCACAGCTTTATGGGAGAGTGGCAAAGGGAAGCCACTGTTGAAAAAAAACTCATGAAATCTTAGCTAGAGTTTGCCAGAAGGCATGTGGGAGATTTCAAAGTCAGCTGGAAGAAGGTTCTATGGTCTGATGAAACCAAACTTGAGCTTTTTGACCAACAGAATAAATATGTTTGTTGTAAGCCAAACATCAAATCAAACGCATACCATCCCTCCCGTGAAACATGGTGGTGGCTGCATCATGCTGTGGGGATGCTTCACTGCAGCAGGCCCTGGAAGGCTTGTGAAGATAAAGGGTGAAATGTATGCAGCAAAATACAGGGAAATCCTGGAGGAAAACCTGATGCAGTCTGCAAGAGATCTGCAACTTCGGGGAAGATTTGTTTTCCAGCAGGACAATGACCACAAGCATAAAGCCAAAGCTACATAGGAATGACTTAAGATCAACAAAGTTAATGTCCTGCACCGGCCAAGTCAGAGTCCAGACCTGAATCCAATAGACAATTTGTGGCTGGACTTGAAAGGGGCTACTTAGACAATAGACAATAGACAATAGGTGCAGGAGTAGGCCATTCGGCCCTTCGAGCCAGCACCGCCATTCACTGTGATCATGGCTGATTATCCACAATCAGTATCCAGTTCCTGCCTTATCCCCACAACCTTTGATTCCGCTATCTTTAAGAGCTCTATCCATCTCTTTCTTAAAAGCATCCAGAGACTTGGCCTCCACAGCCTTCTAGGGCAGAGCATTCCATGTATCCACCACTCTCTGGGTGAAAAAGTTTTTCCTCAACTCCATTCTAAATGGCCTACCTCTTATTCTTAAACAGTGGCCTCTGGTTCTGGACTCACCCATCAGCGGGAACATGCTTCCTGCCTCCAGCGTGTCCAATCCCTTAATAATCTTATATATTTCAGTAAGATCCCCTCTCAGCCTTCTAAATTCCAGTGTATACAAGCCCAGTCGTTCCAATCTTTCGACATATGACAGTCCTGCCATCCTGGGAATTAACCTTGTGAACCTACGCTGTACTCCCTCAATAGCAAGAATGTCTTTCCTCAAATTTGGAGACCAAAACTGCACACAGTACTCCGGGAGTAGTCTCACCAGGGCCCTGTACAGCTGCAGAAGGACCTCTTTGCTCTTATACTCAATTCCCCTTGTTATGAAGGCCAGCATGCCATTAGCTTTCTTCACTGCCTGCTGCACTTGCATGCTTGCTTTCAGTGACTGATGTACAAGAACACCTAGATCTCATTGTACTTCCCCTTTTCCTAACTTGACTCCATTTAGATAATAATCTACCTTCCTGTTCTTACCACCAAAGTGGATAAACCTCACATTTATCCACATTAAACTGCATCTGCCATGCATCTGCCCACTCACCCAGCCTGTCCAAGTCACCCTGCATTCTCATAACATCCTCCTCACATTTCACATTGCCACCCAGCTTTGTGTCATCGGCAAATTTGCTAATGTTACTTTTAATTCTCTCATCTAAATCATTAATATATATTGTAAACAGCTGTGGTCCCAGCACTGAACCCTGCGGTACCCCACTGGTCACCGCCTGCCATTCTGAGAAGGACCTATTAATCACTACTCTTTGTTTTCTGTCAGCTAGCCAATTTTCAATCCATGTCAGTACTCTGCCCCCAATGCCATGTGCCCTAATTTTGCCCACTAATCTCCTATGTGGGACTTTATCAAAGGCCTTCTGAAAGCCCAGGTACACTACATCCACTGGCTCTCCCTTGTCCATTTTCATAGTTACATCCTCAAAAAATTCCAGAAGATTAGTCAAGCACGATTTTCCCTTCGTAACTCCATGCTGACTAGGAAAGATACTGTTATTGTTATCCAGATCTGTCGTAATTTCATCTTTTATAGTTGACTCCAGCATCTTTCCCACCACCGACATCAGGCTAACTGGTCTATAATTCCCTGTTTTCTCTCTTCCTCCCTTCTTGAGGAGAGGGACAACATTAGCCACCCTCCAATCCACAGGAACTGATCCTGAATCTATAGACCATTGGAAAATGATTACCAATGCGTCCACGATTTCTAAAGCCACCTCCTTAAGTACCCTAAGATGCACATCATCAGGTCCTGGGGACTTATCAGCCTTCAGACCCAACAGTCTATCCAGCACCATTTCCTGCCTAATATAAATTTCCTTCAGTTCATCCATTACCCTAGGTCCTTTGGCCACTATTATATCTGGGAGATTGTTTGCGTCTTCCCTAGTGAAGACAGATGCAAAGTACCTGTTCAACTCATCTGCCATTTCCTTGTTTCCCATAATAAATTCACCCGCTTCTGTCTTCAAGGGCCCAATTTTGGTCTTAACTATTTTTTTTCCTTTTCACATACCTAAAGAAGCTTTTACTATCCTCCTTTATATTCTTGGCTAGTTTACCTTCGTACCTCATTTTTTCTCCGCATATTGCCTTTTTAGTTACCTTCTGTTGCTCTTTAAAAGTTTCCCAATCGTCTGGCTTCCCATTCATCTTTGCTATGTTATACTTCTTCTCTTTTATTTTTATACTGTCCATTACTTCCCTTGTCAGCCACGGCCTCCCCCTACTCCCCTTAGGATCTTTCTTCCTCTTTGGAACGAACTGATCCTGCACCTTCCGCATTATTCCCAGAAACACTTGCAATTGCTGTTCCACTGTCATCCCTGCTAGGATATTGTTCCATTGAACTGTGGCCAGCTCCTCCCTCATAGCACCATAGTTCCCTTTGTTCAACTGTAATACTGACACTTCTGAGTTTCCCTTCTCCCTCTCAAATTGTAGAGAGGGATTTAGTAATGATTCTCATGCAATCTGACAGAACTTGAGCAGTTTTGTGAAGAAGAATGGGAAAAAAGTTGCCATGTTAAGTTGTCCAAAGCTGATAGAGACCTATCTACACAGACTCAAGGGTGTAATTGCTGCCAAAGGTACGTCTACTAAATACTGACATGAAGGGGGTGATTACTTATCCAATCAATTATTTTGTGTTTTATATTTGTAATTAATTAAGCTCACTTTGTAGAACTCTGATTTCACTTTGACACGAATGAGTCTTATTCTGTTGATCATGTCAAAAAAGCCAAATGAAATCCATTGTGATTCAATGTTATAAAACATGAAAACTTCCGGCGGGGGGGGCGGGGGGTGTGAATACTTTTTATAGGCACTGTACATCCCAAAACAAACGAGAATGATTTCAAAGATTCAATGTATGTTTATTATCAAAGTAAGTATGCAGTATAAAACCCTGAGATTATTTTTCCCCACAGATAGCCATGAAACAAAGAAAACCATGGATCCTTTTCAAAGAAAAACATCAAAAACATCCCGCAGGCAAAAAAAAAACAAATTGCACAAACAGCAAAAAATACAGAATATAAAACACAAAATCGAAAGGGTACAGGTATATTCAGTTTAGCTCAGTGTTCATTACCTGCAGGCCGCCCCAATCAAAATTGCCCAAAATAGCAATGATAAAAAGGAGTGACCAGAAACCAGAAGCACATCATAACAATAATGAGAGAACTAGAACAGAAGGTTAGGCTGCATTAGCGGAAAGAGTTAACATACCAGAGTGATATGTTAATTTTTATTCAGAGTTCTTACACAGTGAGCGGTAGGACACTGAGGAGTGCAGCAGAAATTACAGGTCCATAATTCATTGAAAGTGGTATCACATACTGTGAAGAAAGCTTTTGGTACATTGGCGTTCATAGATCAAAGTACAAGACTTGGGATGTTATGTTGAAGTTTTCTAAGACATTGGTGAGGCCTCGTTTGGAGTATTGTGTGCAGTTTTGGTGAAAGATGTAAATAAGTTTGAAAGAATACAGAGAAAATTTGCAAGGGTGTTGCCAGGAGTGGAGGACCTGTGGTATAAAGAAATATTGAATAGGTTATTACTTTATTCCCTAGAATGTACAAGATTGAGGGGAGATTTGATGGAGGTATACAAAATTATGAGGGTTATAGATAGTGGTAGATGCACTGAGGTTGGGTGGGATTATAACTGGAGGTCATGGGTTAAAGGTGAAAGGTGAAAAGTTTAAGGGGAGGCGAGAGTGTGGAACGAGCTGCCAGTGAAAGTGATGGATGTGGGTCCGATTTCAACATTTAGGGGTAGTTTGGGTGGGTACATGGATAGGAGGGGTATGGAGAACTATGGTCTGGGTGGAGGTTGATGGGACTAGGCTGTTTAAATGGTCTGGATTGGACTAGATGGGCTGAAGGGCCTGTATCTGTGCTGTAGTTTTCTATGAATCTATGACTCCATGAATCTCCTTTATCAGCAAAATGAGGTAAGATACTTTTCATTGTCAGCTGAGGGAGGAATGTCGGTCCAGACGGGCACAAAGCTACCCACTATCGAGGACATCTTCATATGAGTGGTGACTCAACAAGGTGATGTCCATCAAGAAGGACCCTCAACATCTGGGATGTGCCCTCTTCTTATTAATACCACCGAGGGGTGGATACTGGAGCCTGCCGATTGTAATCAGCTTCTTCATCTCTAGCAGCAGATTTCTGAATGCTCCGTGCCTGACTATTCCTCTGTTTCACTGTTTATTTTATTTGATTGGGACGTATAGTATTCTTCTGTCTGGCACTGTACTGCTGCCACAAAAACAAGAAATTTCATCACATACGTCGGTGATAATAAACCTGACTCAGCTGCTCCTCCCACCTGATTTCCGACTCCCCCTTCAGCCCACGACTTTCAGCTTCAAAAACCCATCTAGTTGACAGCTGTAACTCTCGCTTCAGCTAGCAGCTTAATATAGGGGGTGATAGCCTCCGGCCCAGCCAAACTTAAGAAATCTCGTTTGGGTGGATGCTGTGCAATGTGTCCCCTGTTACAAATCAGTACCACGAAATAACAAACAGTACACAATATGGGATTCAACGATTGAGCTTTATAACTCTTCATTTGACTACATGGTTAGTAAAGAAACAAAAAAGAAAAAGGGCCCATTCTCATGAAACAGGCTAATGTGCAAGGTTGGAGCTCACTGATAAGGCTGTTCATCCACCATCGACCTCCTCCGATCGTCGCTGACCTTTGGACCCTCGCTCCAAGTCCTCTCCATCCGGCGGTCTACCAACTCTCTCCATTAGTGTTTTCTCTCCTCATCTCTCCCCAGCAAAAGAACCGTGAATTCCTGACTCCCAGACACACAAGAAAGAACAACATCCCGCTCATTGGCTAGCATGTCCTGTTATCTCTAATCATAACCCAAACATTGCCGCTACAGAGAAACCATTACCTCAGCAGTGGAACATTACAGAGAAGCCATTATATTTGCAGTGAAACCTTACAGTGTGCTACACAGCTAAAATGATTAGTTATTCATTATTTGTGCTCAGCATGTGATATTGGTGTATAGAACTACCATAATTCACCTGCAGCTTCGAGAGTGTTTAGCGGGGTATCCAAGTTTCTGTGTCTGAGTCAGTATGGTCTACATGTTGGAGGTGATGGTTTTCCCATGACATTTCTATCTTGTTCTCCTTGGTAAGGGACGTGCTTTCGTGACCGACTGAGTCGATTGATGTAGTGAATCTGTCCATGCAAAGTCACGGTTCACCAGTG
Source organism: Mobula birostris (assembly GCF_030028105.1). Classification (NCBI taxonomy): domain Eukaryota; kingdom Metazoa; phylum Chordata; class Chondrichthyes; order Myliobatiformes; family Myliobatidae; genus Mobula; species Mobula birostris. The sequence goes on along the minus strand of NC_092372.1, from coordinate 129,859,084 downwards.
GAGCTGGAAACTAAATTCACTTTTTTTTTAATCATTTGATACTTGGGTAAGAACTTCCACAACTCTAAATTTGGTATTAAATTCACCTGATCAGATTAGCCTGTCAAGACAGAAGATATCGCTCTTACTGAGTGAAATCCGGATACCCTGGGGGGAGTGGAAGTTGCAACAGAAAGTTGGATGCCAGAGAGAGCTGCCTGTCAAGTCCAGCACGACTGATGGGAAATTTGGCCCTTGTTATGCTCTCATAACCTCAGTGGAACAGCTCAAAGCTGCTGCCTTGCTGCTGGGCTTTGCATCAAGGATTCAGCATTGTAGGAGGGAATGAGAAGGGCCAGCCTCGAGACTCATTCCCACTCATCCGTTCCCACCGTGTCACTTTCCCCTGACAAAGAAGATCCGGAGAGACAAGCTGAACATAGTAATAAAACTCAGCTTCCTGGACTCCAGCTTGTACGTTGTCAGGAGCTCAATGCACAGTACTGACAGAGGTGAAACAGAAGGCTGCTGTCTCGGCTCATCCAGTCTGTCAAACGGTTTCTGTCCCAAAGCAGGGCTGGCCTTGGGATTGTGCCAGCTGTCAGATATCACAGGGACACATGCCTGTCAGGTATCTGGCACAAGAACTCTCCATCTTGTCATTCCATACCTACCACTAAGGAGCTTTCTCACTATCGTATGTTCAGATTAGATGGCTGTACTTAGATCCAGCAAAATGTAAGAGCCCCAAGCTAAACTGTGCATTCCCACAGCAAACACCAAAAGATAGTACAAATTGCTCTTCTATAGGACCTTTGTGGTTATTAAACGTCTATTCTGATTATAAGGGTCAGCTTGAAAAACCGAAAGGAAGAGAGGCAGGATCAAAATACAGAGTTTAAGACACAGGCATTTAAAGGTATCAGAACAATAAAAGCCCAGGAAACTGGAACTGGGTAACTACCGAGTCTGGGCAAACTTATAGGAGTGGGAGAGGAAGCCGAGATGGTGGGTTGTGGGTTAGAAGAGAACGTGTTGTGTGGTTGGTGGAGAAGGAAAAGAGAATTAAAAGTGGTGACAAGGCCAGAGACTGAGAGATTCTAATGCATGCAAGAGAGTTATAAAATCAAAGCTGCATAAAAATAGAGGACATCTCATTCATGGCTCCGTCTGTCTCAGTAGACAATGGACAATGGATGCGCCCGTTTCAGGGCGCAGACCTGGGCAAAAAATGTGGAGATCCTGGGCTACCCAGACATCAAGATCCCCCTCTCGGCCTCGCGGATGTGGTCCAAAGGAATGCGAAGCAGTACATTTGGCATCAGCTTGGTTGCAGGAGCTGCCAGGAGGTGACGTGATACGTCATCCAACCACCTTAGGGGCTCCACTCCGGATTTGTGTAGGGTTTACTCCTTAGCCTTCTCTTCTCCTGAAGATACCCACAAGGCAGTGGGATCCGTAACCCTGGATAGGAGCCCATACCGGGTTCTGTCAGCCAGAGCCAGCTGAGCCCAGGACTTGTGTAAGGCAGCATCGACATGCCCTGTAGTAGTGACATATGGAGCCACTACCCCCTCTCAGAGGACATCTATAGAGAGGAATAAACAGTTGACGCTTTGGACGGAGACCCTTTGTCAGGACTGATGACAGTCTATTCCTCCGCATGGATGCTGCCTGACTTGCTGGGTCCCTCCAGCAGTGCGTGTGTTACTCTGGATTGCCATGGGTAGCTGGGTGGTGTTACGTCTCTACCAAAGAAGGTATAAGGCGCTCCTTCCCTCTACCAGCCTACAGTTTACCCTTAGGCAAGGTGTAGCACCTACTTAGCCCCCTGATCAAGGTCACATGGAGGCATAGGATCAGGTGGTGGATGGTCGTATGAGCAACTGGTGCATAGCACAATTCCTGGTTATGTGACCACTGACGCCAGGCAGGCAATCTCTGAAGAGTATTGATAATGGCTGGGGTCACCCGTCTTGTAAAGACACCGCCCAGAAGAAGGCAATGGCAAACCACTTGTGTAGAAAAACTTCCCAAGAAGAATCATGGTCAAAGACCATGATTGCCCACGTCATATGACACAGCACATACTGATGAAGATGACTTTTCGTGATTTCCAATATCTGCAGAATTTCCTGTGTTTATAACAGCAGAGCAGATAGGAGCAGGTTTGGGATATGTACCCCCTCAGTCAGATTGTGCTTACCCTGAAGACACATGCTGCTGCACATACGGGAACCTGGAGAAACAAACATCTAGAAGGAGGACTTCTGATGCAGGTTTTTGACCCAAAACATCGAAAGTTCTTTTCCTCACACACATGATGGCTTCTTCCAGTAGAGGTTTATTTACTCTGAACTCGGCCTCCGCCCCATTTCGCTGCCTGTTCCTTATAATACCTACATCCACTATGTGTCCAGTAGGTCTTACAAAAAGTAATGGATACAGCCCAGTCCATCACAGGAAATTCCTCATCATTATTGAGCACATCTACACAGATCGCTGTCACAGGAAAGCAGATCCATCATTCACGGACCCCCACCATCCAGGCCATGCTCTCTTCTCACTGCTGCCATCAGGAAGAATGTACAGGAGCCTCAGGAATAACACCACCAGGTTCAGGAACAGTTATTACCCCTCAACCATCAGGCTCATGGACCAGAGGGGATAAATTCTCTTGCCCCATCACTGAAATGTTCGCACAACCAATGGACTCACTTTCAAGGATTCATTATCTCATGTTCTTGATATTTATTGCTTATTTAATTTTTATTATTATTATTATTTTTATTGGATTTATATGGTTTATTGTCTTTTGCACACTGTATGTTTGTCCATTCTGTTGGGTGTGGACTTTAAATGATTCTATTGTGTTTCTTGGATTTATTGAGTATGCCCACAAAAAAATGAATCTCGGTGTTACTATATATGTATTTTGATAATACATTTACTTTGAACTTTGAACTTTAATCCTCTAGCATAAAATGCCATCTATCTTGGCCTTGTTCAAAGACTCAGTTTATTGGCTCTCTGGTGTAGAGAGTTGCAGGGATTCACAACCCCCTGAGAGAAGACATTCCTCCTCATAAGATCATAAGGCTATAACACATAGGAGCAAAATTAGGCCATTCAGCCCATTGAGTCTGCTCCACCATTCCATCATAGTTGATCCCAGATCCCACTCAATCCCATATATCTGCCTTCTCTCCATATCCTTTGATGCCTGACCAGTCAGGAAGTGGCCAACTTCCACCTTAGATATACCCACAGACCTGGCCTCCACTGCAGTCTGTGGCAGAGCATTCAACAGATTCACCACTCTCTGGCGAAAAAAAATCCTCATTACCTCTGTTCTAAAGGGTTGTCCCTCAATTTTGAGGCTGTGCCCTCTAGTTCTGGATACCCCCCACCACAGGAAACATCCCCTCTACTTCTACCCTGTCTATTCCTTTCAACATTCGGTAGGTTTCAAAGGGATCCTCCACCCCCACCGCCCCGCATTCTTCTAAATTCCAGTGAATACAGGCCCAAAGCTGCCAAGCACTCCTCATATGTCAACCCCTTCATTTTTGGAATCATCTTTGTGAACCTCCTCTGGACTCTCTCCAATGACAACACATCCCTTCTGAGATGTGGCGCCCAAGACTGTTGACAATACTCCAAATGTGGCCTCACTAGTGTCTTATAAAGGCTTAGCATTTTCTCCTTGTTTTTATATTCTATTCCCCTTGAAATAAATGCCAACAATGTATTTGCCTTCTTTACCACAGACTCAACCTGTGTAAATTAACCTTCTGGGACTCTTGCACGAGGATTCCCAAGTCCCTCTGCACCTCTGATATTTGAACCTTCTCCCCAATTAGATTATAGCCAGCTCCATCTTAAATGAGTCAGACTTTTCATTCTGAAAGTAGCCCCCCCCCCCACCTCGATACTAAACTCCTCAGGAAAGTGAGACATCCCATCCTCGCAGCATCTAAAACCCTGGCATTTTCAGGTGCCATCCATTTGTCCCCACCCAATGAGAGGTAGTTAGGAGAGGGATGGATGGGAGACATCAAATGCAGTTGGTCACTGTACAACGATAAAGAACAGAATAGTTGTTCCCTTCTGACACATTTCCTCATGAAATGACACGCAGCAGCTATATTTCATTAGGTCCATCATGGGCACCAGCCTCCCCAGCATTGAGGACATCTTCAAAAGGCGGTACCTCAAAAAGGTGGCATCCAACGTTAAGGTCCCCCGTCACCCAGGACATCCTCTTGTCTCATTGCTACCATCAGAGAGGAGGTACAGGAATCTGAAGACACACACTCAACGTTTTAGGAACAGTTTCTTCACCTCCGCCATCAGATTTCAGAATGGACGATGAACACAACCTCTCTATTTTTGCTCTCTTTTTGTACTGTTTAATGTACTGAAATATACAGTGGCTTCCAGTTAATTAAGCTATCGGTTAATTGGGGCAGCCACTTACTTGCGACAACTCATGAAGGACAAAAACTAATCGAGAAAATAGCCAAGATTCCTTTCATTTATTTGGGACTCTATACCACTTAATAGGGGCAGGAGACTGCTGCCGAACATCTTCTAACTTGATTCTCTCGCATGTCTGCCGTGTGGCTGTTAGACACTACACCCTGCTATAGTGAACAGTTTTTAAATAGCATCTCTACATGTTTGAGTTTAAAACGCAGTGATTTTGTCACTGATAATTTGCTAGTAATAAACAGTAAAACAATTGTCTTTTTAACTATTTCCATGAAACTTTGGATAATTGGGTCAGCCACCTAATTGGGCCAAAATGTACTGGTCCTGATGTGTCCCAATTAACGGAAATCCACTTTGTATGTATTCCATCCTCTGAGCTTATTTGAAGGTTACTAAGACCTTTTAATAAAAAATTACTGCTATTTTATCGATGTAATTTTCTCTTGAAAAGGGCAGAATCATGCTGTCTACCAGTCCTTTATCAAGCTCTCGAATAGACCTCTGATACACTAAAAGATAAACACTTCAACTGCTAGTCTACCTTAATGAGACCATTGGACCTAATCTGTCTACTTGCACAGCACTTCCAGCATAGGTGTAACAGTATATTATACATTCTGTTTTCCTATAGGTACTAAACAAGTACCAAAGACCTGTGCTGATCAACAGGCTGAGGTGTTCTCTGAGATCTTTGGCAGTCTGAGGTACCCACCTGCTTCAAGCAGACTTCAATTACACTTACTGGTGCCTAAGAAGAACGTGTTAACCTGCCTCAGTGACTATCGTCCAGCATCACTTGCATCCACAGTGATGAGGTGTTTTGAGAGGCTGGTGATGAAGTGTATCAACTCTTGCCTGAGAAGCTACTTAGATCTGCTCCAATTTGCCTATTGGCATAACAGGTCCGCAGAGGATGCCATTTCATTGGCTCTTCACTCAGCCCTGGAACATCTGGATAGCAATGATACATACATCAGGATGCTCTTTATCAAGTACAGCTTGGCATTTAATACTAACATTCCCTCAACACCAATCAATGAGCTTCAAGACCTCGGCCTCAATACCCCCTTGTCCAATTGGATTCCTGATTTCCTCATTTAAAGACCCCTGTCATTTTGGATTGGCAACAACATTTCCTCCACAATCTCCATCAACACAGGTGCACCATAAGGCTCTGTGCATAGCCCCTGCTCGATTCAGTTTGTAATTATGACTGTGTGGCTAAACACAGCTCGAATGCCATATTCAGGTTTGCTGACAACAACAGTGTTGTGGGCCAAGTCAAAGGTGGTGAAGAATCAACATTTAGGAGGGAGATTGAAAACCTGGCTAAGTGGTGCAACAACAACAAACTCTTGCTCAATGTCAGCAAGACCAAGGAGCTGATTGTTGACTTCAGGAGGAGGAATTGGAGGTCCATGAGCCAGTCCTCATCAGGAGATCAGAGGTGAAGAGAGTCAGCAACTTTAAATTCCTCGGTGTTATCATTTCAGAGGATCTGTCCTGAGACCAGAATGTAAGTGTAATTACAAAGAAAGCACAGCAGTGCCTCTACTTCCTTTGACGTTTTATGAAGTTTCAGTATGATGTCTAAAACTCTGACAAACTTCTATGGTAGTGCGGTGGAGAGTATATTGACTGGCTGCATCACAGCCTGGTATGGAAATACCCATGCCCATGAATGAAAAAGAATCCTACAAAAAGTGGTGAATACAGCCCAGTCCATCATGGGTAAAGCCCACCCAATCATTGAGCATATTGACACAGTGTAGTGTCACAGGAAATCTGTATCCATCATCAGGGAACTTCACCACCAGGTCATGCTCTCTTCCTTGCTACTACCATCAGGAAGTGGGTACAGGAGCCTCAGGACTCATATCACCAGGCTCAGGAACAGTTATTATCCCTCAACCATCAGACTCTTGAACTAAGGGGTTAACTTCACTCAACGTCACTCATCCTATCACTGAAATATTCCCAAAACCTAGGGACTCACTTCCAGTGACCATTTATCTCACGTTCTCAATATTTATTGCTTATATACTTGATATTACTATAATTATATATTTTTTTCTCTTTCTTTTTGTATTAGCACGGTTTGTTGTCTTTTGCACACTGGTTGTCTGCTATCTTTAATTGATTCTATTATGATTATTGGATACAATGAGTATGCCCGTAAGAAAATGAATCCCAGGATTGTATAGGGTGAGATATATTCAATAATGAATTTACTGCGAACTTTTGAACTTGAATAAACCATTCATAAGCTAAAAGATGAACTTTTGACCTCCCAGTCGACCTCACCATGGCCATTGTACCTAATCTGTCAACCCTCTCTGCACATCCTCCATAACTGTAATGCTATATTAGGCATTCTGTTTTCTTTTCCACTATGTAGCTCTATATGTATTATCTGTCTGGATGACCATGTAGCACAAAAGATTTTCAGTGCATTTTGGAACGTGTGACAAAAAAAAAACAATATCAATACCTTTCTCAGTTTTCTCCACAAGTCATTCTTCCTGTTGGCCATGTGGGCACTGAGATGTCACTGTTGAAATGCAGTTGAAATCAGGGGAGACAGACGAAACATTGGGAAAAGAATCCCACCCAACTGTGGTGGCTGAAATCAGCTAACTCAGCAGATGGAATCAGAGAGTCATAGAGCACTATACCACAAGCAGAGGCTCTTCGGCCCATCTAGTCCATGCTGAACTATTGCTTTGCTTTGTCCCATCAACCTGCACCTGGACAATAGCCCTCCATACCCGTCTCATCCACGTATTTATCCAAACTTCTCTCAAATGTTGCAATTGAACCCGCATTCACCACTTCCACTGGCAATTTGTTCCACACTTGCACCACCCTCTGAGTGAAGAACTATCCCATAAGGTTCCCCCTAATTATTTCACCTTTCAGCCTTAAAGGTAGTCATAGCTGAAGGGTGGTAGTGGGGACGAGCTCCCACTGCTAAACAAATGCTCTTCATGGTGTGCGTCTCAAACAGCCTCTGACAACCAAGTCCAACTCCTGGCCTTCATGTGTGGCACAGTTCTTATGCCCGTTGGAGCTGTTCTCACTGACAGGAGAAGGGGCAAAGGCGGGCCACTGGTACCTTAAAACCAGTTGCTCCGGGCAGATGGGACTCTTTAACCACGGATGGTAGTTCATCTAGGAGAGGGAAAACTCCGATTTCAAACCTCTGCTGCCTTGTGGCAATAACTGCTCACGGGAAAGGCTTTGTGAGTAAATCCCGAGGAAAACTCCGGAGTCGGAGACCCGAAGGCGGCTGTCTGCTGTACCCAGCACCGGCACGGCTGTCTGCTGTACCCAGCACCGGCACGGCTGTCTGCTGTACCCAGCACCGGCACGGCTGTCTGCTGTACCCAGCACCGGCACGGCTGTCTGCTGTACCCAGCACCGGCACGGCTGTCTGCTGTACCCAGCACCGGCACGGCTGTCTGCTGTACCCAGCACCGGCACGGCTGTCTGCTGTACCCAGCACCGGCACGGCTGTCTGCTGTACCCAGCACCGGCACGGCTGTCTGCTGTACCCAGCACCGGCACGACTGTCTGCTGTACCCAGCACCGGCACGGCTGTCTGCTGTACCCAGCACCGGCACGGCTGTCTGCTGTACCCAGCACCGGCACGACTGTCTGCTGTACCCAGCACCGGCACGGCTGTCTGCTGTACCCAGCACCGGCACGGCTGTCTGCTGTACCCAGCACCGGCACGGCTGTCTGCTGTACCCAGCACCGGCACGGCTGACTGCTGTACCCAGCACCGGCACGGCTGTCTGCTGTACCCAGCACCGGCACGGCAACTCCTGCGACGCTGCTGGCACCGAACTGTACCGACTTTCGTCGTTCCTTTGGACCTGTCATCAGCATGGAGAGGGGGATCCCACTGCATGGGCAACAGACGGATCTCCTTATCAACTCTGCCCTGGCTTGCGCCCTGGAGAGGCCACTCCCCAGAGACTACCAGAGGCGCAATACCCATGGTCGACCACAACCGACAGAGGCCACACACACCCTTAACCCATGACCTCTAGTTCTAATCTCACCCAACCTCAGTGGAAAAAGCCTGCTTGTATTTATCCAATCAATAGAAACATAGAAAACTTACAGCACAATACAGGTCCTTTGGCCTGTAAAGCTGTGCCGAACATGTCCTTACTTGAAAAATTACCTACAGTTACCCATAACCCTCTATTTTTCTAAGCTCCATGTACCTATCCAGGAGTCTCTTAAAAGCCTCTACCGTATCCACCTCCACCACCATCGCTGGCAGCCCATTCCATGCACCCACCACTCTCTGCATAAAAAACTTACCCCTGAAATCTCCTCAGTACCTACTTCCAAGCACCTTAAAACTGTGCCCTCTCACGCTAGCCATTTCAGCCCTGGGAAAAAGCCTCTGACTATCCACACAATCAATGCCTCTCATTATCTTGTACAACTCTATCAGGTCACATCTCATCCTCCGTCACTCCAAGGAGAAAAGGCCGAGTTCACTCAATCTATTCTCATAAGGCATGCTCCCTAATCCAGCCAACATCCTTGTAAATCTCCTCTGCACACTTTGTATTTCTCTATCCAATCTCCCGTCATTTTCCTATGCACCAGGTGCTGTGGAAGGAGCTGAGCGAGTGGGTCAACTTACTGTTTGGCTCCTTCAATGATCAGATCGGAGGACCGTGAAAGGAACTACAGAAGGAGTGGGAAGCAAATGTAGATCAGAGTGAGTCCTTTGAATCTGCTGAGGCACTCCTTCAGACTGGGAGACAACTTGCTTCCACTACAGGTCTGTGGGCCATGTTGGTGATGGGCTAAGTACTTCAGGGGTTTTCAGTCCCAGTTCTCTTGGTGTAGAGATTTGATCTGCTCGATTCCCCTCCAGTGAGTCCGCAGGGAACAAGAATTTTGATGGGCCAGTCAGGAGTCACTTTTCCCGGCACTTTCCCTGTCCTGCTTATTAAGAAGGAAAGAGAAACCTTTGTCTAATGGATGTTTAGTGTGGACTCCATCCTCTTGTACTCTTCAGTGATGAATGGTAGCTAACTTTTTGAATGTTCATACACACAAACATTGTCTGCTTGCTCTAGTGACTGTGTCAGACTTATACAGCACAGAAATAGGCCCTTCAGCCCATCTAGTCCATGCTGACTGAGGATCCTTCTCAAAGGAGTCCTAGTTCTCTGCATTTGGTCCATAGTATTTCCTATCCTTGAACCAGTCCAAATACTTTTACAAGTTGTAATGAGTAGTGTAAAAATATAAATATAAATAAAAAAGTAATGAGGTACTGCTCGTGGATTCAAAGTCCATTAAGAAATTCTGTTCCTCCTCCCTGATGGTAGCAGTGAGCAGAAAGCATGTCCTGGGTGATGGGAGTCTCCAATGATGGACGCCATCTTTTTGAGACATCCCTCCCTGAAGACGTCCTGGATGATGAGAAGGCTAGTGCCCATGAAGAAGCTGACTGAGTTCACAACTTTCTTCAGCTTCTTTCGATCTTGTGCAGTAGCAATCCCCCGCCAATGCCCCCCCCCACCCATACCTGACCGTGATGCAGCCAGTTAGAAAGCTCTCTATGGTGCACCTGTAGAAATTTGTGAGTGTCTTTGGTGACAAACCAAACCTTCTCAAACTCCAAATGAAATAAAGCCACTATCATGCCTTCTTTGTAACTGCAATAATGTGCTGGATCCAGGACAGATCCTCAGAGATGTTGACATCCAGGAACTTGAAATTGCTCACTCTCTCAGCTTCTGATCCCTCTCTGAGTACTGGTGGGTGTTCCCTCATCTTACCGTTTCTGAAGTCCACAATCAATTCTTTGTCTTACTGACATTGAGTGCAAGGTTATTACTGCGACACCACTCAGCTAGCTGGTATATCTCACTCTTGTATGGCCTCTTGTCTCCATCTGAAATTCTGCCAACAATAGTTGTGTCATAAGCAAATTTACAGATGACATTTGAGCTGTGCCTAGCCACACAGTCATGGGTATAGAGAGAGTAGAGCAGTGGGCTAAGCACACATCCCTGAGGTGCACCAGCGATGATTGTCAATGAGGTGGAGATGTTATTTCCTGTCCACACTGACTGTGGTCTTTCAGTGAGGAAGTTGAAGATAAAGTTGCAGAGGGAGGTACAAAGACCTAGCTCTGGCAGAACCGTAGGAATAATTGTTTTAAACACTGAGCTGTAGGCAATAAAACAGCATCCTGATATCGGTGTTTATATTGTCCAGGTGAACCCAGGCTGCGTAAAGAGCCATTCAGATTGCATCCACAGTAGACATTTTGTGGCTTTAGGCAAATTGCAGTGGGTCCAGGTCCTTGCTGAGACAAGAGTTGATTCTAGTCATAGCCAACCTCTCAAAGCACTTCATCACCATAGAAGTTAATGCTAACGAATGGTAGTTGATAAGTCAGCTCACCCTGCTCTTCTTGGACACTGGCATGAATGTTGCTATTTTGAATCATGTGGGAACTTCAGACAGTAGCAATGACAGATTGAAAATGTCTTTGAGCACACCCACCAGTTGGTTGGCACAGATTTTCAGAGCCCTACCAGGTACTCCATCGGAGCCTGTCAACTTGCAAAGGTTCACTCTCTTGAAAGACAATCTGGTGTTGGCCTCCAAGACAGAGATCACAGGGTCATCAGATGCTGCAGGGATCCTCATCATAGTCACAGTCACAGTCATAGTCATACTTTATTGATTCCGGGGGAAATTGGTTTTCATTACAGTTGCACCATAAATAATTAAATAGCAATAAATCCATAAATAATTAAATAGTAATATGTAAATTATGCCAGGAAATAAGTCCAGGACCAGCCTATTGGCTCAGGATGTCTGACCCTCCAAGGGAGGAGTTGTAAAGTTTGATGGCCACAGGCAGGAATGACTTCCTATGACGCTCTGTGTTGCATCTCGGTGGAATGAGTCTCTGGCTGAAAGTACTCCTGTGCCCAACCAGTACATTGTGTAGTGGATGGGAGACATTGTCCAAGATGGCATGCAACTTTGACAGCATCCTCTTTTCAGACACCACCATGAGAGAGTCCAGTTCCATCCCCACAACATCACTGGCCTTATGGATGAGTTTGTTGATTCTGTTGGTGTTTGCTACCCTCAGCCTGCTGCCCCAGCACACAAGAGCAAACATGATCGCACTGGCTACCACAGACTCGTACAATATCCTCAGCATCGTCCGGCAGATGTTAAAGGACCTCAGTCTCCTCAGGAAATAGAGATGGCTCTGACCCTTCTTGTAGACAGCCTCAGTGTTCTTTGACCAGTACAGTTTACTGTCAATTCGTATCCCCAAGTATTTGTAATCCTCCACCATGTCCACACTGACCCCCTGGATGGAAACAGGGGTCACCGGTGCCTTAGCTCTCCTCAGATCTACCACCAGCTCCTTAGTCTTTTTCACATTAAGCTGCAGATAATTCTGCTCACACCATGTGACAAAGTTTCCTACCATAGCCCTGTACTCAGCCTCATCTCCCTTGCTGATGCATCTACCTATGGCAGAGTCATCAGAAAACTTCTGAAGATGACAAGACTCTGTGCAGTAGTTGAAGTCCGAGGTGTAAATGGTGAAGAGAAAGGGAGACAAGACAATCCCCTGTGGAGCCCCAGTGCTGCTGATCACTCTGTCGGACACACAGTGTTGCAAGCACACGTACTGTGGTCTGTCAGTCAGGTAATCAAGAATCCATGATACCAGGAAAGCGTCCACCTGCATCGCTGTCAGTTTTAGCTGTGGTTTTATTCTCTCTTTCAAAGCAAGCATAAAAGGCGTTGAGCTTGTCTGAGAGTGAAGTATCACAGACATGTTAGATTTCGCTTTACCCTTGGAAAATGACGACGGGAAATCACTTTATCAATGCCCCTCATAATTTTATAAACTTTTGTGAGCTCAGACCTCAGCCTCCTTCCTTCCAAGTAAACAGCCTCAGCCTGTACAAGCACAAGAACCTCTGCAGATGCTGGAGATATTGAGCAACACACACAAAAAGCTGGCCCAAAACATCGACCATTTATTCCCTTCCATAAATACTTTATAATTGGGGCCAAGACATTTCTCCAGCATTTTGTATGTGTTGCCCAGCGTGTAGATTCTCTCATAACCCAATCCCACCTGTCTGTTAACCACATCCTTCCTATCGGAATTGCACACAATATCCCATGTGCAGTCTCACCTATGTCCCATGCAGTTGTAACATTATGTCCCAGCTGTTGTACTCAGTGCCCCCTTCATCTCCCCTTCACCCCCCCACCGTCTGATGTAAGCAGGCATCCCATATTCCTCCTTCATCACTTCAACCCGTGTCACCACTTTCAGGGAATTATGTCCTGAGTTTAGGTGGTCGTGGTTCCCGAGGAGAGGCGATGAAGGCTGTTCAATTTCAATTTCCCTTTCATCCTGTAGATTAACCCCGTTCCACTGGGAAGCCTGCTGAAATGGCGTGACTGTCAAATCAGGTGTTGAGGGGGAAATCAAAAGAGAACAAAAGGCAGTGTTGTGAAAGAGAAAACAAGGCCAGCTGTAAGCATTTAAAATCTCAATGACATTTAAAACTGAAGGAATAAGATCTACATTTCCCACAGCTAATTGATAGAGAGTTTCGACCTGAAACTTCAACAATTTCTTTCTTTCCAGATTGTTTGCTGCTGCAGATAACTTTCGGTGTGAGATATTATTTTGGCAATTAATAATATTCACCATGTCATCCAAATGGGACAGAGTTGCAAAAGTATGCCCTACCCTGTGGCAATGTGTTGACTTTGCACTTAGCACACAAACATCATGTCAGTTATTGCATTTCTGCACTGGGTCAGACAGCAACGTGCCTCTTTCACCAATGTAACAAATGTCACTAACTATTGCAAATGCCCTCTGGAGACATTGCACTGTTATTGCAAACACACTGGTGAACTCCGTTAGTCTTATTATCGTTTCTACTATTCATTTTTCAACTTGTTGCCCTTTGTGGATCATGCCTATGCACAAACTTATGTTTGTTTACTTGGCAAAAGATATTTCGTGTCAAAGTAATTAATGCGTTCCTGTACATGGTTCTAGCTCCATAATCAAGTTCGCAGATGACTCCATGGTGGTTGGCCTGATCAGAGGGGATGATGAGGTCCAGCACCTGGCCGCATGGTGTGCCGACAACAACCTGGCCCTTAACACCCAGAAGACCAAGGAGATCATTGTGGACTTCAGGCATGCTAGGAGCCACACTCACGTCCCCATCCACATCAACGGAGCTGTTGTGGAGCGTGTATCAAGCTTCAAATTCCTTGCTGTCCAGATTTCCGAGGATCTCACCTGGTCTCTGAATTCCTCCATCTTGATCAAAAAGGCGCAACAACACCTTTATTTCCTGCAGAGCATCAAGAAAGCTCACCTCTGTCCCAGGATACTGACAGACTTTTACCGCTGTACCATTGAGAGCATGCTCACCGACTGCATCTCAGTGTGGTGTGGCAATTGTCCCGTATCGGACTGCAAAGTATGTGATGAAAACTGCCTAGCGGATTATCGGCACCCAATTGCCCACCGTGGAGAACATCTACCATAAACGCTGCCTGGGCAGGGCGAAAAGCATTATCAAAGATTCATCTCACCCTAACCATGGACTTTTTACTCTCCTCCCATCCGGTAGGCGCTACAGGAGCCTCCGCTCCCGCACCAGCATGCACAGGAAGAGCTCCTTCCCTGATGTGACCCTGCTGAACATCACATCACAGCGCTAAGCAGTATTGCACCTATATTGTACTGTCTCAGTACTTTTATATTTGTATGCTGTAGCACTTACTTTTTATTCATAGTTATTTTGTAAATAACACTATTCTTTGCATTTCTGGTCAGATGCTAACCACATTTCATTGGCTTTGTATCTGTACTCGGCACAATGACAATAAAGTTGAATCTGATCTAATCTAATTACAGTAGCTCTGTAGTTCTATTTGAAGTGCTCTAGGAGGTTTCTAATAAGAGGTAGAGGCTATTTGAGGCAGGTAATTAAAGTCTGAAGCTTCAGTGTATGTTATGATTGAATGACAATGTATTCCTGGTCTCTGAAAGTTCTAAGATTTTCTGTAAAAACTCTTCATAGACAGTATCAATAAATTGGAGTTTCAGTTTGAACAGACTGGACAAGTTGCCCTGTTTGATTATTGGTGAAGAAAGCAGTTTGGTGAGTGGCTCACTGTAGGAATGTGTTCACTGATGTGGTTTGTGTGTTTAATACACTGTAAACTCACTGCCAGAGAGTCAGATTTCCCTTTTCTAATTTGGTGCCCTCTGAATGATGCGGTGAACGTGAACTGCTGCCGGATACATCCTCCTATTTTGACAGCAGCAATCCCGGTCCCATTTTCTCCACACGTACCCCATGGAAGCGACCACGGGGAGAAGGAAGATGACGGACCGAGCAGAGGTCCCCAGAATGGCGTCCGTGGATCTTTCGGGTTAACGGTAGGGGTCCAAGGCATAAAAAAAGGTTGGGCACCCCTGGAATAGGGCAAGCAATATAGACAAGTCCTCACAAAACACATCTAGAGCTCACAGTATTTCCCTGAAGAGCTAGTCTTAGTAAAGACACGATAGTAAAACTCTAATAACTGGATGGTGGGCAGCCGTGCTTCCCTTTACCATACCACTGCTTCCTTTAAACTCATCCAGTGCACTGCTGAACGTATGATACTACAGTGTGACAGCTAATAGACAGTGAGTTAAAAGTGTATTCGGGTATGAATAGCAGGAATATCCAATGGTCCAGAAAGTGTCGAGTCCAGCTCCACCAAAGTCCCAAGTGCGTCAGATTATTGTTGCTTTATTGCAGTCAGAGCCCATGCCTCACGTACTGGTTTATGCTGAATTATGGATCTCTGCTCTGAGTATTAGTGAAATATGGCCACTGTCCATTAGCACGGGTTAGAAAGAGTGAGAGTATAAAAACAAGATGGTTATGACGAGCCCGTTTAAATCATTAGATAATCTCAGCTTCCGTGCACTATTCTTAGCACCAGACCTTAGGAAAAAATGTCACAACCTTAAAAATGATGCAAAGGTGATTATACAATTATTAGAACGGGGACCAGGTAGTAGTTACAGAGTCAGAGAAAGGTATGGCACAATAACAGGCCCTTTGGCCCATCTAGTCCATGCTGAGCCATTTAAACTGCCTAGTCCCATTGACCTGCAGCCTGACCATAGCTCTCCATACCCTTCCCATACGGCAGAAGATGAGGAAAGATGTGATAGAGGGAGTGAGGACATTCTTTTCTGGCAGGAAGATTGATATCAAAGCCTTTGAGGTAATTGCCCAAAGGACCAAGGAGGGATGAAAAAGTAGTAGCACAAGTTCTTATGATCCATTGTACACCATTGGAAAAATAGGCAAAAACAGATGAGACCACAGAATGGAAAGGAAAAGAAAATCATTGCAAGGCTCAGCAGGGATTCCTGTCAAAGAGTTAGGATCTGTACAATGGTCAGAAGTGTGTCTTTGTGAGCTGCAAGTTCTACAGGGACTCCTTGGTTTCAGTAATGAAAAAGCATCTGGAGATGAACTTACCACAGTGAAAACTCAGCCAACAACACTGTTAGCTGGCATTTTTGATTTTCCTGTCAGATTTGCAGCATCTCTAGTTTTTTTCTTGTTTCCTTCAACAACTGGAACCCATGGCTTTCAATTCAGTGAGCATTCGTCAGCGCAACCACAGTATTCAAAACATATGATAGCACGGTGGCAGAGTTAGTTTATAAAGTGAAGCCTAGCATTACTGGAAGGGAATTCAGCAGTTTACTCACTTAAACCATGTCCTTGAGACAAAGGGACGCAACCATAAATTAATGAAAGTTAACTCTGGGGCAGATACTAGAGAGTGCTCAAGATTTGGAATAAACTTCGGTCAAAAAAGTGACAGGAGAGTTCAGAAAAGTTCAGGTAGATTGGGAAAATTAATCAGAATGTGAAGATGATCCCATATTACAGTGGGTTTGCCTTCCCAGAAACCGCCTTAAAAGAGAAAGCTACATCGTTCACAAAGGAATGCAAGATTAAAATTAAATGAGAAATAAACATTGAAAAACAATCTGTGAGATCGAGTTTTTTTCCGTAACTCACATTTAGGACAGTGATATGTGAATTCCGTAAAGGTGAATTGCCACTACCCAACTGGCTGATATACTCTATTTGGTTACCTGTCAGAAGTTATTACAGGAGCGCGTCATGTGGGACATTCAAGTGAAATGGAAGTAATGAAGTTCATTAGTATGAGGCTGGTTGAATTCCTCTTTCATCTCCTCCCTGAAACCTCGCTGACCTTGTACAGTGCTTATGTACTCAATTAGATTGGTCAGTCAGAGTGCTGAAGATTTGGAATAAACTTCGGTCAATGAGGTGTCAGAAGGGAGTCTGAGGGCTGTTCTGTAAAGTTTGGGTAGATTGGGGAAATTAAGTGTCTTCACTTACGGCACTGTAACCACTTTGGGTGGTTGTTGGCTCTCAATGGCAAGACATTTGTCAAAAGGGATTGGAAAAACTAGTATGTTTCCTTCAGGGAGGAGAATGGAACAGAATCAATGGAGTGTTTTTACCATTGTAAATTTCTTCCTTTTTTAAGCTTAATGGGCATCAGTTTATTTTTCTTGAGTGGGTGAGGGGGAGAGCTTGGTCTCTTATCAGTGGGGACTGAGGTCAGAAATTGTCAGCCTCTTTACCACAGCTTTTCACATCACAGAGATCAGTAGTCCCTCTAGCCAACATGGGATTTCAGATAATTAGCGCTAATGTTTGACTTCCTACGTTTGGGCAATAACATATCCTGTTTGTGTTCCACCCTGAGATCAGTCAGAGTTCTATCTGATGGACTGGGTGAGTTATATTCCAGTTGTTTACGCCATAACCCCGTTTAATTTGAACAGTGTATCTAAGGTTTGAGTCACGCAGAACAAACGGGTTTCCAGTGTTGGTCCCTATCTACAATCAATGGGATCTCAGTTGAATGAGGAGTCAGAGCCTCAAAGATGACATGCCTGGCTTTGGAATCTGCATTTGAGGGATTTCCAGAGCAAGCACAAAGGGGCTAGAAACTGTACAACTCATTTAACAGCAGTAAAATTAAAATATTAGCAAAATCATAGCAAAGCCATTTCCCTCCTTTCATGTTGTCTTACTTGTTCCTTCAAGCATTCTGTTTCTTGCTCCATCTCAAAGTATCTGCAGTTTCTTGTGTCTCTTCCGACTTCTGCACCTTGGCTTTAAAATGCTTATTCAAGCACTTACTGAGTACTGGCCTCTGTGAACCCCTCAGGTTATGTGTTCCAGGTTTTCAACCATCCTCTGGGTGAAAATGTTCTTCCTCAGATACCCCCAATTTGCCCCCTCTCTGATCTTAAACTGACACCATCCAATTACAGACACCTCTGCTCAGGGCAAGAGGTTCATCACCATCTCTCTTATCTAAATCCTTCACAAACTTGAAGACATTAATTTGGTCAGCCTCAGCCTTCTCCGTAGCAAAGTGCAGGAGGAAGTGTCTGGTCTGGCCGGAGCCTTAAAACATGGAACAATACTATCATGGTCCTATCTGGCAATTCCCCATCTTGCTATTACTTCCTTAATTGGGCCTTAAATCCCCTCATCTGATTTCCAATCATTCCCAGTTCCACTAAATACAGCACACCTGGTTCCCATGAGTGAACGTAGGATAAAACTTGGGCAGCACAGCCATGCTTTGCCAGTTTGTTGGTTGACTCTAGTGAGAGTAAACCTCGTTTCCTGATTCCTTGGATCTGTCAGTTCTACGCTCTGTATCATTTCCTGGATACTCTATGTAAACCTTGTCTTTGTGTAAAGACTCGCCTGGATACCGGTTCCCCGTTCGTGGCGGTGCTAACGCCTCACGGCTCTGCCTCTGCACCTGTGTCCTGCACTTGGGTTTGTCCTCAGCCTCGTCCTTGCAACAGAACGAACTGGCCAGGAATGAACCCAGCGGACACGGACCCCATGCAACAGGCCCTCGCCAGCCAGGGCTACCTACTGGGCGCCCGTGACCAGCTGCTCAGAGAGGTCACGGAAAACCTTTGTGCGCTATCCACAAATGTGCGGAAGGTCAGTGAGCAGGTTGACCGGGCATCCGCTTCCCTATCTCCATCCCCTCCAAGAACCCTGACTGACCAAACCGCATAGCCTGGGATGGCTATGCCCCGTGGATCTGCAACACAATCCCCTCGAGAGCTGTACATACCCAAACTGGAACCCTACGCTGGGGACCTACGGAAGTGCCAGGCCTTCTTATTACAATGCTGTTTAGTCTTTGAGCAACAGCCACATACATACACCTCAGACAGATCGAAGATTGCATACATCATAGGGCTGTTACGAGGGGATGCCTTGGCATGAGCCACCGTGATCTGGGACAACTGACCAGAGGTCTGTTCCTCCTCCTCCTCCTTCGTCTCCGAACTGAGGAAGGTCTTTGAACAGCCCATTTGCAGTAAGGATGCCGCTAAGCGCTTGCTAACTCTCTGTCAGGGTTTACAAAGCGTAACAAAGTACTCCATCGAGTTCTGAACATTAGCGGCCGACTCTGGGTGGAATAACGAGGCACTATGGGAAGTGTGCTGACAGGGCCTCTCAGACAAGATAAAAGATGAATTGGCAGCGAGGGATGATGCGGACAGCCTGGACTCTCTGATCTCTCTGGCCACCAGGCTCAATAATCGACTTCAAGAGCGTTTGAGAGAAAAGACCAGTCCACCTTACCATCTTCAGCCAGCCTTCCTTCCGCAGTCGCTTCAAGTGTAGCTCCTGTTCTGACCATCCACACCACCCTGGGGGAGCAACCGATGCAGCTGGGTCGGAACCGACTCTCCCTGGCCGAACGACTTCCGAGGCGGAGAGCTGGGGATTGTTACTATTGCAGCCAGCCGGGACATTTCCGGGATACCTGTCCTCTGCAGCCAAAAGAGAGCTCACCAGTAGAAAGGGGGGTCTTGGTGAGCCGGACAACACTCCCTTCAGTTCCCCAAACCCGGATGCAGATCCCAGCTACCGTGAATTATCAACAACAGTCCCTGTCCCTATCCGCCTTGGTGGATACCGGTGCCGAGGGAAATCCGGGCCTCCCAGGCCGGAATACCTTAGGAGCCGTAAAGTACCCCTCTGGAGGCCCGGGCGCTGGACGAAAAACTGCTGGCTCAAGTTACCCACCATATGCCACCCCTGACCTTGATTTGGTCCGGAAACCATCGAGAGGAGGTACGATTTAATCTCATCCATTCTCCTCAAGCCCCTATAGTTCAAGGATATCCCTGGCTGAACCACCGCAACCCCTACATCGACTGGTGTACCAGGAGGATAGCCAGCTGGAGCCCGTTTTGCCACGCCACCTGTCTGTGGTCGGCTCCATCCCCTAGGGAGGCTACCGTGACCCCGCCAATACAACTCCAAGGAGGACACTTCCAGCCCAGAGACTGTCCTCCCACTATCCTTTGTGGTGGCAACCCTCACTTGGGAGATTGAATCCATAGTAAAGGAAGCCCAACGGGATGACCCTGACCCCGACAATGGACCTGCCGATCGCCTTTCTGTGCCCGATTCCGTCAGACCTCAGGTTCTCCGGTGGGGGCACACAGCTCAGTTTGCCTGCCACCCCAGGAGTGATCAGACCCTGGCTCTCCTGAAAAGACACTTTTGGTGGCCTTCCATGGAGGCAGATACCCATTCCTATGTCTCTGCATATTCCGTCTGTGCCCGTGGAAAAGCCTCCCATTGGCCACCTGTGGAATTACTTCATCCCCTGCCTGTCCCTGGTTGTCCTTGGTCGCACATCACCCTAGACTTCATCACCAGTCTACACCCGTCACACGGAAACACCACCGTACTCACTGGGTAGACTGTTTCTCCAAGACAGTATACTTTGTAGCCCTCCTTAATCTCCCTTCTGCTCAGGAACTGCAGAACGTCACGTCCGCCATGTCTTCCGCCTTCACGGAATCCCCACGGACATCATCTCCAATCGAGGTCTCCAATTCGTCCCACAGGTATGGAAGGCCTTCTGTCAAGCCTTGGGTGCCTCTGTCAGCCTGTCATCCGGCTTCCACCCACAGATGAACGGGCAAATGGAACGAGCCAACCAGGACTTGGAGATGATGCTACATTGTATTATAACCAACAACCCGTCTACCTGGAACGACCACCTCGCATGGGTTGAGTACGCCCACAACTCTCTGGTTAGTACTGTGATCGGAAGGTCTCCCTTCAAGTGCTCCATTGGGTATCAACCCCCACTGTTCCCTGCGGAAGAACAGGAGATTGCGGTGCCATCTGTTCAAGCCCATTTCGATCGGTGCCGCAAGGTTTGGGAGGACACACACATGGCCCTGTTCAGATCAGCCAATCGCAATAAGGGAATTGCTGATCGACACCGGACTCCTGCACCTGAGTATCGACCTGGCCAGATGGTGTGGCTCTCATCCAAGGACATCCTTCTCAAAAACAAGCCTAAGAAACCTGCCCCTCACTTCCTGGGACCTTTCAAGGTCGAAAGTATCATCAACCACACAGCAGTCGGACTTAAACTACCAAGATCTATGCACATCAACCCTACTTTTCATGTTTCCCAATTAAAACCACTTTCCGTCAGCCCCTTGTGTCCTCCGACCGAAACCCCTCCACCTGCCCGGATCATCGTCAATGATCCGGCATACACCGTCCGGCGGCTACTAGATGTGCACCGTCAGGGCAGGGGTCTCCAAAACCTGGTCGACTGGGAAGGGTATGGCCCAGAGGTGCATTCCTGGGTTCCCCGCTCCTTCATCCTGGACCCCTCCCTCATCCAAGACTTCCATCAGGACCATCCGGACAAGCCTGGAGATTCACCTGGAGACTCCCGTTTGGTGGGGGGGGGGTACTTTCATGATCCCATCTGGCAATTCCCCATCTTATTATTCCCTCCTTAATTGGGCCTTAATCCCCTCGTCTGATTTCCAATCATTCCCAGTCCCACTAATTGCAACACACCTGGTTCCCATGAGTGAACATAGGATAAAACTCAGGCAGCACGGTCATGCTTTGCCAGTTTGTTGGTCAACTCTAGTGAGAGTTAACCTTGTTTCCTGATTCCTTGGGACTGTCAGTTCTAAGCTCCACATCATTTCCTGGATATTCTATGTAAGCCTTGCCTCCATGTAAAGACTCTCCTGGATACCGGTTCCCCATTCGCAATGGTGGTAACACCTCACAAGTCTGCCTCCACACCTGTGTCCTGCACTTGGGTTTGTCCTCAGCCTCATCTTTGCAACAAATACAGCACAGGAAGAGACCTTTTGGCCTACAAAGTCTGCGCCAACCATGATGCTAAATTAACTGAATATATCTGCGCGTGATCGATGTCCCTCCATTCCCTGCACGTTCACGGGCCCGTCTCAGTCTTTCTGCTGTATCAGTTTCCACCACCACTCCTGGCAGAATGTTCCAGCTACAAACTACCCTCTGTGTAAAAACCTTACCCTGCACGTCTCCTTTAAACTGTCCCCTTTCATCTTAAGAAAACATTATTTCCCTCATTTCACCAGAAAACTTGTGAGAATACTTCATAAAATTCCCAGATGCATTTTCTGTACCATTTGGTTTATTATTGGCTTATTTGGGTGGCAGTGTGGAGATAGCCTCTACCAAAGGAAGTGTAAGGTGCTCCTTCCCTCTACTAGCCTGTAGGTCACCCTTGGGCAAGGTGTGGCACCTGCTTAGACCCCGATCAGGGTCATGTGAAGCCATGGGAACAGGTGGCGGATGGTCGTAAGAGAGTCTGGAGCATATCTCAAGTCCTGGTTATGCGACCACTGACGCCAGGCAGACAATCTCTGAAGAGTATTGATAATGTCTGGAGTCACCTGTCTTGTTTAGACACTGCTCAGAAGAAGGCAATGGCAAACCATTTCCACAGAAAAATTTGCCAAGGAAAATCACAATCGTGTAAAGACCATGATCACCCACATCATACGGCAAGGTACATAACAGTCATGATGAGTATAGATTTAAGATGTCAGAAATCTTTTCGCTTTACATGACCCTAATCAGTGGGCTAAGCAGGTGCTACACCTTGTCCAAGGGTGAGCGCAGGCTAGCAGAGGTAAGGAGCACCCTACACCTCCTTTAGTAGAGACATATCTCCACCCTACTACCCAGATATATCTCCACCCCCACCACCCAGAATTTGAGCTACAGTCCACGTTCAGCCAGTGTATCCTTTGAAGTAGTTTGTCACTGACTCACACACCAGAAGAGTGGGCCTCAGTCAGGACAGTATAACAACTATCCTCCCACTGATGTTGTGAAATCTAATGGGAACCGAGACCAGGAAGATGTACAGTAAAGCAGCCGACAATGGCTTATTGGTCTGAACAGCTTGTCAACACTCAACTGGGGACTTCTTCAATTCACGACAACGTCAAATTACAATCGTTAACTTTCATTCATTACCTCAAGAAAGACATTAATCGTTGTTCAAGTCACTCCTTAATGACTAATTACAAGGCAAGTGCCATTTTTGTTCAGCATGAGTAATGATTGGCAAGTGAACACAGCTCTGTGTGGGAAACTTTCTCACATTAATCACCAGTTTGTCACAGTGTTTTCTTAAATAAGCATTCTGACTGTCAACATTGCAATAAATTATCTCTAATTTAGTTTTCCAAGCTGTTAGTGTATCTTCAGTTTAAAAGATGGCAAAAGGCTAATTATAGCACAATTATTTCTCTTTATTAAAAGAAAATTGCAGATCAAATTTACTTCCTGCATTTTAAATGAAAGGATAACACAGTGTAACGAATCAATGTGTGATGTGAACTTCAGTTACTTGCTTGCTTTTGTTATTTGCAAAATTTGTTTTTTTTTCCTTGTACATCAGGTGTTTGATGGTCTTTTTTTAATGGGTTCTATCGGGTTTCTTTGTTTCATGGCTGCCTGTAAGGAGATGAATCTGAGGTTCTATGTAATGTACACCCTTTGATAATAAATGTACTTTGATTTTATGAAGAAGAAATGTAACATCGATATCAACAATTGGGAAACTAATGCCAAGGACAGGAAACTCTGGCAAGCCATCATCTGAGAAGGAACAGCAACTTTTGAAGCCAACAGAAATGCAGAATTAGAAGAAAAGAGAAGAAAATGGAAAGAAAGGCAGCAACAACCAAAGCCCGATCTGCCATCTGGAACTACCTGTCCTGAATGCAGAAGAACTTTCAAAGCCAAGATTGGACTCATAAGCGAGAGCCCATAAGTCGATCAACACAACGAAAACCATCATCCTCAACCTCGAGGGATGGCCACGACCACGACGACTTTGATTTTCGCTTTGATTCACAACAAGGGGTGGGGGAGGGGCAGCAGGGAGGTGATAGGCAGGAAAGGTGAAGAAGGAATAGGAGAAAACACAATGGGTAGTAGAAGGAGGCGGAACCATGAGGGAGGTGATAGGCAGCTGGGGGAGGGGGCAGAGTGACATAGGGATAGAGGAAGGGAGGGGGAAGGAATTACTGGAAGTTGGAGAATTCTATGTTCATACCAAGGGGCTGGAGACTACCTAGATGGTATATGAGGTGTTGCTCCTCCAACCTGAGTTTAGCCCCATCATGACAGTAGAGGAGGCCATGTATGGACATACCTGAATGGGAGTGGGAAGCAGAGTTCCTCTACTGCCATGATGAGGCTAAACTCAGGTTGGAGGAGCAACACCTCATATACCGTCTAGGTAGTCTCCAGCACCTTGGTATGAACATAGAATTCTCCAACTTCCGGTAATTCCCTCCCCCTCCCTTCCCCTATCCCTATGTCACTCTGCCCTCTCCCCCAGCTGCCTATCACCTCCCTCATGGTTCCACCTCCTTCTACTACCCATTGTGTTTTCCCCTATTCCTTCTTCACCTTTCCTGCCTATCACCTCCCTGCTGCCCCTCCCTCACCCCTTTATCTTTCCCCTTACTGGTTTTTCACCTGGAACCTACCAGCCTTCTCCTTCCCACCCTCCACCCACCTTCTTTATAGGGCCTCTGCCCCTTCCCTCTACAGTCCTGAAGAAGGGTTCCGGCCCGAAACGTCGACTCATCGTTTCCACGGATGCTGCCCGACCTACTGAGTTCCTCCAGAGTGTTGTGAGTGTTGCTTTGACCCCAGCATCTGCAGATTATTTTGTGTTTTTGACTCTGACTATTTGTTGGAAGCGGGCAGATCAGGGAGAAACCCAGTTTCATCTATTATGTACTGTACATAAATGGTCTTTCATCTACTTCTGTCAGCTTAGAGTGTTGATAATTAGTTGACTGTGGTAAGCAGAAATACTCACTTTACTCAACTACAATATCTGTCTATCAGAATAGTCAGAGTTTCTGACCAAGGAAGAGGCACTGAACCTTGCTTGAAATTGAGAGCATCAAAATACTGAAAGTGAAACTATCAAGTTTGCCTACAACTTACCTGCACAACAACCTCGAGGAAATCTGCAGACTGTCCTGTCTCCATTTCTGTTCACACTGCACACGTCAGACTTTCAGTACAAATCTGAGTCTTGTCACTTGCAGAAGTTCTTTGATTACTCTGCTGTGGTCAGGTGTACCAGAGATGGGCAGGAATCGCAGTGCAGAGAATTGATGGACAAGTTTGTGGAGTGCAACAGGAGGACACCCATCATAATACAATAGTCTCTGTTTTATTAGTATATTATTATTGTACATTACTGCAAATTATCGTGCATTGATACATTATTATTGTGTATATTATGCTGTACTTTATTATTAGTTAAGTCTGCACATGTTGCTGTGACAACAGAAATTACCATTTGGGATCAATAAAGTATTTTTTTATTATTAGATGCTAGAAATCCAAAGCAACAGACATGAAATGCTGGAGGAACTTAGCAGGCCAGGCAGCATCTATTGCAAAGAGTAAACAGTCGATGTTTTAGACTGAGTCCTTTCTTCTCCTGGTCCCACCTTGTTAGAGATAGGGTTCTGATGAAGAGTCTCAGACTGAAGTCCACAGGACTATAAGGCCATAAACAATAGGAGCAGAATTAGGCCATCTTGTCCGTCACGTCTGTTCTGCCAAATTGTCTGTTTATTCCTTTCTGTAGATGCTGCCTGACTTGCTGCAGACTTCCCCAGCAGTTTTGTGTGTTAGTCAAGATTTCCACACTCTGCAGAATCTCTTGTGTTAGAGATAATCCCTTCCTCCCCACCCTCTCTACCATTTAAAGTGATTTGTCTTCTCCAATTCCCATTCTGAAAAACATCCTTTTTTTCTCTTTCCACTGCCTGACCTACTAAGTGTTTCCAACATTTCTGCTCTTATTAAACTATAATTCTGCATAGACTAGGTGAGGTAAGTAAGAAATTTATGGTTATGGTCTAAATTTTGATGGCACAATTTAACAGTGCATGTACTTCTGCTAAGTTTTATTGGTTATAACAAATTTATACATCGTTGTGGGTGGCAGGATTTCTCTACCAAAGGAGGTGCAAGGTCATCCTTGGGCAAGCTGTAGTACCTGCTTAGCCACCTCCCCCCTCCCTCCCTCAGGGTCACGTGAAGCCATGGGATGAGGTGGTGGATGGTCGTATGAGCAGCTGGTGCAAATCACAAGTCGTGGTTATGTGACCACTGACGCCAGGCAGACAATCTCTGAAGAGTACTGATAATGCCTGGAGTCACCCGTCTTGTAAAGACACCACTCAGAAGAAGGCAATGGCAAACTGCTTCTTTATAAAAACTAGCTAAGAACAATCATGGTCATGGAAAGACCATGATCGCCTACATCATACGGCACAGCACATACGAATGAATGAATGATACGTCCCAAAGTCAAGATAAAATATTCCGTCCAAAAGTAAATCTGGACTAGAGGAGTTAACCTCTGAAGTTATCTTTCATTCCTTAATAAAAACAGGCAATGCTTGAAATACTCAGCAGGTCAGGCAGCATCCATGGAAATGAACAAACAGACGTTTCAGGCCAAGACCCTTCATCAAGACGCAGTCAATGGAGGGAGGCTGGTTTCATACTGGACAGATCTGGACCTAAAACATGAACTCTGTTCTTCTCTCCATAGATATTACCTAACCTGCTGAGCATTTCAACCATTGTCTATTTTTAGAGACACAAGAGACTGCAAATGCTGGAATCTGGAGCAACATATTAGAAGCTGGAAGAACTCAGTAAGCACCTATGCAAGGAAATGAACAGCTGGTGTTTTGGGACAAGACCCTTCATCCGGACAGCTTATACTTCGGATTTTGAACATCTGCTGCGTTTTTCGTATGTTGGTGTCTCTTATCTTCTCCACACCCCAAGGCTGCATTAAACTGGAACTATACACTCAGTGGTCAGTTTATGAGGTAACTCTAGTCCGTGGTCTTCTGCCGCTGTGTGCCAGCCTCTTCAAGGTTTGATGTGTTGTGCATTCGGAGATGATCTTCTGCACACCACTGTTGTAATGCATGGTATTTGAGTTGTCGTTGCCTTCCTGTCGGTTTGAATCAATCTGGCCATCTCATCTGACCTTTCTCATTAGCAAGACTTTTTCACGCACAGAACTGCCACTCACTGGAAGCTTATTGTTCTTCACGTCAACTTCTGTAATCTCCAGAGACTGTTGTGCATGAAAATCCCAGGATATCAGCAGTTTCTGAGATACTCAAACCACCCCATCTGGCATGTGGGGATACAGTATCTCATTGAAACCTACCAAATGTTGAAAGGACTAGATAAGGTGGATGTGGAGAGGATGTTTCCTATGGTGGGGGTATCCAGAACTAGAGGGCACAGCCTCAAAATTGAAGGGTGACCTTTTAGAACAGAGGTAAGGAGGAATTTTTTTTTAGCCAGGGGGTAGTAAATCTGTGGAATGCTCTACCACAGACTGCGGTGGAGGCCAAGTCCATGGGTATATTTAAAGCAGAAATTGATAGTTTCCCGATCGGTCAGGACATCAAAGATATGGCAAGAAGGCAGGTGTGTGGGATTGGGTGCGATCTGGGATCAGCCATAATGGAATGGCGGATCAGACTCAATGGGCTGAATGGCCCGATTGCGCTCCTATGTCTTATGATCTTATGGCATCCACAATCATTCCAGGGTCAAATTCACTTAGATCACATTTATTCACCATTCTGATGTTTGGTCTGAACAACAACTGAACCTCTTGGCCAGGTCTGCAGGTTTTTATGCATTGAGTTGCTGCCACATGACTGGCTGATGAGATAATGAGCAGGAGTACAGGTGTACCTAATAAAGCGGCCACTGGGTGTATCTGCTACACTGTAAACGGATCAAAGTGCTGGCTGTAAGGAATGAAGCAGAAATCCACACAAACTTCTGGAGGAACTCAGTAGGTCAGGCAGCATCCATGGAAATGAATGAGCAGGCGACGTTTTGGGCTGACACCCTTCACCAGGTCTGGAAAGTGAAGGGGGAAGGAGCAGAAATCCAGCCGGGAATTGCTAGAAGGAAGGACATCAGTGAACAAATGAAGGAGGAAGAGTCCACCCAGCCTACGTGAGGCTCAGTGAGCAGTACTGACAGCTCCTATTGCCATTGTCACAGCAGCACTCGTACCTCCAGAGGACAAAGCAGCACTTGAAGTGATTAGCTCCCTCTCCCTCACCTTAGCCCTCACACCCCGGCAGCCTAACCCATCCACCCAGATGTTACAGCAAAGACCAGGGGCAGGAATAGACCTGTCTGACTCAGGACAATAATAGTTTTAAATCCAGACATTTCCTGCTAATACCTTCCTAACCACACACCCCTCCACCCCCACTGTCCTCTTTCCCTTCTCCCTGAGTGCTCACATATCCTGAGGGAGCAGTGAAAGAAAACTATGAAAATGACATCCATCATTAAGGACCCCCGTCACTCTTCTCATTGCTACCATCAGGAAGGAGGTACAGGAGCCTGACAGCCCACAGTCAATGATTCAGGAACAGCTTCTTCCCCACTGCCATCAGATTTCTGAATGAACATCGAACCCCTTGTCCATTCGTCCCCCCCCCCATCCCTCCCCACCATTCTTCCCCCCCCCCCCCGGCACTTACCCTTGTAAGCGGAACAAGTGCTACACATGCCCTTACACTTCCTCCCTCACCACCATTCAGGGCTCCAGACAGTCCTTCCAGGTGAGGCAACACTTCACCTGTGAGTCAGCTGGGGTGATTTACTGCGTCGGGTCTCCCAATGCGGCCTTCTATATATTGGCGAGACACGACGCAAGATGGGAGACCATTTCGCTGAACACCTACGCTCTGTCTGCCAGAGAAAGCAGGATCTCCCAGTGTCCACACATTTTAATTCCATGTCCTATTCCCATTCTGATATGTCTATCCACGGCCTCCTCTACTGTCAAGATGAAGCCACACTCAGGTTGGAGGAACAACACCTTATATTCCGTCTGGGTAGCCTCCAACCTGATGGCATGAACATCGACTTCTCTAACTTCCGTTAATGCCCCACCTCCCCTTTGTACCCCATCCATTATTTATTTATTATTATTATTTTTTTATTTCTCTCTTTTTTCTCCCTCTGTCCCTCTGACTATACCCCTTGCCCATCCTCTGGTTCCCCCCCCCCCCCTGCCGTCTCTCTCCCCAGACCTCCTGTCCCATGATCCTCTCATATCCTTTTGCCAATCACCTGTCCAGCTCTTGGCTCCATCCCTCCCCTCCTGTCTTCTCCTATCATTTTGGATCTCCCTCTCCCCTCATACTTTCAAATCTCCTACTAACTCTTCCTTCAGTTAGTCCTGACGAAGGGTCTCGGCCTGAAACATCGACTGTACCTCTTCCTAGAGATGCTGCCTGGCCTGCTGCGTTCACCAGCGTTTTTTGTGTGTGTTGCTTGAATTTCCAGCATCTGCAGATTTCCTTGTGTTTGCGTATCGAACCACTCTGTAGTTATTCTCTGTTTGCACTACTTAATTTAATTTTTTATATATATATATACTTCTCTCTGTAATTTACAGTTTATGTATTGCAGTGTACTGCTGCTACATAACAAGAAATTTCATCTTATATGCCAACGATATTAAATCTGATTCAGATTCTAAATCTGACCCTGTGCCGAGGAGGATCAAAGGTTCCTCGCCAACTCCCTCGGTCGTCAGAACTAATCCAGGAGACTACGTTTACTGCATGCACTTTAGCCATTAATCCATGGCCCTTGTACATTAAGTGATCACTGGTGCAGCCAAACACAGCGTCAGCTGCCCTTTGTAAGCAGGCAATGTGTCACCACCCACATCCACATGGGGCTGATTCACAGCTGCTCCCAAAACCCCCTATCCCTGGAAGAAAACTCCCTATTATCTAATTTATTTCCAATCAGGCATAGTCTAATTCCCTGGAACTCCTCCAGTCTGTTAACCTGAATTAACCCAAACCAGCAGGCAATTCAGTCCTACAAGTATCCTTCCTACTGTTTCTGATTACCTCCATGTCCAGAGAAGGTGGAGGGATCAGATACAATTTATAGGAAGGATGTGGAAGTTTAGAGAGGGTGCAGAGGAGATTTACCAGGATGCTACCTGGATTAGAGAGCATCTCTCATGAGCATAGGTTGAGAGAGCTAGGGCAGGGGTCCCCAACCTTTTTTGCACCACGGACCAGTTTAATA
This sequence comes from Mobula birostris, assembly GCF_030028105.1. Classification (NCBI taxonomy): domain Eukaryota; kingdom Metazoa; phylum Chordata; class Chondrichthyes; order Myliobatiformes; family Myliobatidae; genus Mobula; species Mobula birostris. The sequence continues at coordinate 129,828,905 of NC_092372.1, read as the reverse complement.
TTGACAATATTCTTGTGGACCGGCCAACCGGCGGTGGAGGGGGAGAGAGGTGTTCAAGCAGGGTTGCCAAATTTCTCACTCCCAAATAAGGTCAAAAAAGTAGCATCAAATGCGGGACACTTGTGTTTACCCCGGGAAAGACTACCATGACCATGAAGCTTTGTGTGGGCACCCGTGTGTGCATGCGTGACGTGCGCATAAGCGATGTGCGCATGTGTGTACGTGCTGATTTTTTCTACAAATCGGTTTTGGCTTAATCTTCCTGATTCTGTTAAGTGAAACTATGCTGTACATACATTATTTCTGCTTTATATAGGCTGTGTATTTATCATATTATTCCTGCTTTTACTATATGTTAGTATTATTTTAGGTTTTATGTGTTATTTGGTATGATTTGGTAGGTTATTTTTTGGGTCTGGGAATGCCCAAAAATTTTTCCCACATAAATTAATGGTAATTGCTTCTTCGCTTTACGCCATTTCAGCTTATGAACGGTTTCATAGGAACGCTCTGCCTTAGCAGGGGAAATACAGGACAAGGGCGGTCTGTATGGGACAAACCAATTTAGCCCAATATGCGGGATGTCCTGGCTAATACTGAACAGTTGGCAACCCTATGTTCAAGTTCAACAGTGCATAACAGGGAATGAGGAAAGGTGCAGCTGACACATATCGTCAAATCATATTGTTTCCTCGCGGCCCGGTAGCACATGCTTTGTGGCCCAGTGGTTGGGGACGGCTTTTTCTCTTTGGAGTGAATGAAAATGAGATGTGCAAAATGATAAGAGGCATAGACCAAGTGAGTAACCAGAGACTTTTATCCAGGGTGATAATCCAGGGGGCATAATTTTAAGGTGATTAGAGGAAAGTATAGAAACATAGAAACATAGAAAATAGGTGCAGGAGTAGGCCATTCAGCCCTTCGAGCCTGCACCGCCATTTATTATGATCATGGCTGATCATCCAACTCAGAACCCCGCCCCAGCCTTCCCTCCATACCCCCTGACCCCCGTAGCCACAAGGGCCATATCTAACTCCCTCTTAAATATAGCCAATGAACTGGCCTCAACTGTTTCCTGTGGCAGAGAATTCCACAGATTCACCACTCTCTGTGTGAAGAAGTTTTTCCTAATCTCAGTCCTAAAAGGCTTCCCCTCTATCCTCAAACTGTGGCCCCTCGTTCTGGACTTCCCCAACATCGGGAACAATCTTCCTGCATCTAGCCTGTCCAATCCCTTTAGGATCTTATACGTTTCAATCAGATCCCCCCTCAATCTTCTAAATTCCAACGAGTACAAGCCCAGTTCATCCAATCTTTCTTCATGTGAAAGTCCTGCCATCCCAGGAATCAATCTGGTGAACCTTCTTTGTACTCCCTCTATGGCAAGGATGTCTTTCCTCAGATTAGGGGACCAAAACTGCACACAGTACTCCAGGTGTGGTCTCACCAAGGCCTTGTACAACTGCAGTAGTACCTCCCTGCTCCTGTACTCGAATCCTCTCGCTATAAATGCCAGCATACCATTTGCCTTTTTCACCGCCTGCTGTACCTGCATGCCCACTTTCAATGACTGGTGTATAATGACACCCAGGTCTCGTTGCACCTCCCCTTTTCCTAATCGGCCACCATTCAGATAATAATCTGTTTTCCTATTTTTGCCACCAAAGTGGATAACTTCACATTTATCCACATTAAATTGCATCTGCCATGAATTTGCCCACTCACCCAACCTATCCAAGTCAACCTGCATCCTCTTAGCATCCTCCTCACAGCTAACACTGCCACCAGCTTCGTGTCATCCGCAAACTTGGAGATGCTGCATTTAATTCCCTCATCCAAGTCATTAATATATATTGTAAACAACTGGGGTCCCAGCACTGAGCCTTGCGGTACCCCACTAGTCACTGCCTGCCATTCTGAAGGGATGTCAATAGTAAGGTTTTTACACAGAGAGTGGTGGAGAAGGCAGATACATTAGGGACATTTAAGGGGAGGGGGGTTAAAGGCAGATACATTAGGGACATTTAAGAGACTCTTAGGTAGGCACATGGATGATAGAAAAATGGAGGGCTCTGTAGGAGGTAAGGGTTAGATTGATCTTAGCGTAGGTAAGACATGACGGGCATCATGGATCGGAGGGCTTATACTGTGCTATAATGTTCTATGTTCATTTAACAGAAATTTAGACAGTCAATTAAATAGGTAAGGTATAGAAGGATACTGTGCTAATATACGCAAATGAGATGGGTTTAGATGGACAAGAAAATTGGAATGGTTCTGGAGATCAAAGAGCCTGTTTCTGAGCAATACTGCTCTATGATTTTATAATGTTATGGCAATGCCGAAAGGCACCCAGAATTAATATAAAAGACAAAGATGATGATACTTTGCTTAATTGTTGGATGGAGTAATGGCACAGATGTGACCTGCCAAAGGGAAATGAGAGCAAAAACAAAAGAGACAAGAGGATCAAATGAGTCATTGAATCATACATCAGGGAAACAAACCATTTAGCCCAGTGAATCCACACTGATGAGCAAGCATCATTTATTCCAATGCAAGGCACCGACCATAGGGGACAGGGCATTGCCTAGAACAGTTCAAAGTTCCAAGTAAATTTATTATCAAAGCACATATATACAACCTTGAGATTCATTTTCTTGTGGGCATCTTCTGATGAGGACTGTCTCATGGACCTCTGGTTTCATCCTCCTGAAGTCAATAATCAGCTCCTTGGTCTTACTGACATTGAGTGAGAAGTTGTTATGGCACCAGACAGTTCCTATATTGGGCACAGAGTACAGGAGTTAATGATGCAGTTGTATAAAACATTGATGAGGCTGTACTTGGAGAATTGTGTACAGTTTTGTTCACGTGTTTTAGGAAAGATTTACCTGGATGCTTTCTGGTCTTAGGGTGCCTGAATTACAAGAAGGGGTTGTTTAGACTCATGCTTTATTCCGTGAAACATAAGAGATTGAGGGGTGACATGATCGAGATAGCTAAGATGATGAGACACATAAACAGGCTGAAAGCACATAGTCTTTTTCCCAGGGAAAGGGTGCTAAAACAAAAGGACAAGGTTTAAAATCAGACATCGGGGAAAGCTTCCTCATGCCAAGTGGGGGACGGACTTGGAAAGAGCTGCCAGAAATAGTGGTTAAGGCACATTAGCAGAAACATTTAAAAGTCATCTAGGTAAATACTTGGATAGGAGAGGTTTCCTTAAGCAACCCCATTGACTTCCTCCGCTCACTCTCTCCCATCCCTGAGGCACATTCCACCCACCTACGCCAAGAGCAGTTCACAGGAATCAATTAACCAATCAGCCAGTTTGTCTTTGGGATGAGGGAGGAAACCAGGGCACCTGAAGGAAACCCACACTTGTACTGAGAATGTGAAACCCTACATGCGAGCACCTGAGGACAGGATTGAATCCGCTTTGTTGAAGCCAGAAGGCTGTAATAATGTTGCCCTTGTTATTAATCTGCACAGTACTGAATAAGGGCTGGAAGCCAATTCAGTTGTAACAACAAAGGGGATTAAACATTTATTATAAAGGATTCACTTCCAGTAAGGGAGTGGGGGCAGAAATGAGGTCTTTGGGAATGTGAGTAGCTTTTGGTGGGCTACAATCAGCGCAAGAGGTCGTTCGTTGGTGATACAGTGCAAGGTTTAAAAAAGTTCGAGTGCTTTCAAGACTTTTCAGTGGGCTGCAATCATAGGAATTACACCTGACAACAAAGATCGTGCTTCCTGAATACTTTAGGGTGTATTGTATCTTATGGATTTTGGGCTGTCAATCATGAAACTCACCATGAAATTTCCTTATCACACACAGTTCTTTTGAAATTGCCTATATTTGTTGTTTCAATTCATAATTCAAGTCAATTAAAATGTTCAACGTAAGCTGAAGAGTATTCTATCTTGTCCAGGTGTGCCTGGGCATGACAGGACAGGTCTTAATAGGCTATAAAAGCATCATGTACACACTATTCTATATATTGCATTTACATGTATATTGGTTTGTGATCATGTCGATGCCTATGCTTATTGTATAGCAAATTGTGTGTGGTTATTATAATAAAGTATTTGTATTTTCAGGAGTACTTGTGATAGCAAAATGTCTTGCCAATGTTGCAACAGCTGCAATTCTTTCTTTTATATTTGTGCTGAGTTTATGCTTAAATCCGAAAGACAGGGCATGAAAAATGATCCAGCGCTTTCCTGGTGTATATGACAAATAATTTTTTTTCAGTCTTCCTGCCAGGTACGGGTATCAATTTTAGCCAACATTTCGGTGACAAACTCTGCCATCTTCATCAGGGATGATGCCTGGACATGTCTAGTCTAGTGGTACTTATGCCCCCATTGTCTATCTCTCCTGATTGGTTAGTCATCAAACAATCAGGTTTCTGCTGTTCCACCTTGTTTACAATTGAATTCCAGTTCTTACTTAGAGAAAAACCTTTGTCTTTGTTAATTTTTTTTCCCTCTAGTTTTATTTCAATATGAAGTCCTAGAAGAGTTTATTCATGACACTTTGTATTAGGAAAGATAATAAGTTCTACTTTTGGCATTAAATTGGCGACGAAGACAAAACCTGAGCTCCTCATATTTGTAATGCAACATGCACTGTCGATCTTAGAGCTTGGCTCAGAGGTATTTGGAAGTCAATGCTGTTCACTGTCCCAATGATATGGCAAGAGATATGTGACAGGCTGCTACTTGTCATGGTGCACGAGCCATGAATGGAAAATGACACTGATGCTGATCTAGTTTTGAACCCTTTATGTTGAGTGAGCTCATCTGATAACTCACTCTGAATTAACTGACCTGGCCAGAGACTTGGGTTTGTCAAAATCAAAAACAGAATTACTGGGTTTGAGACCGCAAGGATGGAAACTCCTGTCACTAGCCACAAACATTTCCGGGAAGGATTTCAATATTCCATGAAGAATGTTTCCCAGAATAATTGATGCCAAAGTTAAGGAAGGCATTTTTGTTGGTCCACAATCAATCAGGTCATCAATAACAGACAATTTGAAGAACTTCTAGTGGGACTGAAGAAAATTGCATGGAAGGTATTCAAGGATGTTGAAAATTTTACAGAGCACCAAACTATGTGCAGCTAGTTGACAACATGCTTCAAGCATACAAAACCATGAAGTACAACATGTTACTCCTGCATTTTCTGCATTCTCATTTAGACTTCTTGGCACTGTCAGTAAGAAGCATGGTGAAACGTTTCACCAGGACATTGCAGTCGAGGAGAAACTATGCCAGGGTAACAGAATTCTATCAATGCTGGCTGATTATTGTTGGACATTTAAGCAAGAAGCCTCTGACACTGAGTACAAATGAAAATCATCAACAAAAAATTTTTAGCATAGTTGAATGCTTAGATGCAAAGCATCATTATGCAATTAAACACATTATATTCAATAAAAGTTAATTTATTGTTTCTCCAAATTCCTACATGATACAGGTAGTCTGAAATTATATTTGTGTTCAGCTTCAAGGGGAGAAAAAACCCAGAGGATATGGGTTAAGGGTGAAGGGGGAAAAGTTTAAAGGGAACATTAGGGGGGCTTCTTCACACAGAGAGTGGTGGGAGTGTGGAATGAGCTGCCAGACGAGGTGGTAAATGCGGGTTCTTTTTTAACATTTAAGAATAAATTGGACAGATACATGGATGGGAGGTGAATGGAGGGCTATGGTCCGTGTGCAGGTCAGTGGACTAGGCAGAAAATGGTTCGGCACAGCCAAGAAGGGCCAAAAGGCCTGCTTCTGTGCTGTAGTTTATCTATGGTTTCTATGGTCTATTATAAACAAAAAAAAATTCTGAGGAAGCAACACTTTCGAACAAAACTGTTGTCCAGTGTTATTAGACACTTGGCAGTGGCCAATAAGAGGAAGTGATATGTAAGTGGAATGGTCATTGTGTGAGTGAACAGTGATAGTTTGGTGAAGCTTTCACTTAACAGGCTTAAGTGAGAACAGGCTTCGACAAGCAGAGGTGGAGATGTAAGTATTTAGTAAGTATTTTTTTTCTGTTAGTACATAGCTAGCGTGTTGAGAAAGGGGACCAGAGTTAGTGGTGTGTTCCTTATGTGAGATGTGAGAACCCTGAGAGGCCTACAGTCTCCCTGGTAACTACACCTGCGTAAAGTGCACTGAGCTCCTTAGAGACTGTGGTAAAGAACCGAAGCTGCAACTCAATGGCCTTTGGCTCATATGGGAAAATACCGAGGTGAAAGATCAGCGCCACAGGGAGGTAATCATCCCTAAGTAGCAAAAGGCAGCTAGTTACCTGGGTGACTGTCAGGACAGGGAAAGGAACAGCCAGCCAGTGCAGAGTAACCCGAGGCCATTTTCCTCAAAAGTAAGTATACCACTTTGGAGACGGTTGGGTGGGGACGGGGGGTCAACCTGCCAGGGAGAAGCCGCAGTGACTGGGTCTCTGGCACTGAGTGTGTGGCTCAGAAGGGAAGGGGCGTGGAGAAGATGAGTGCTGTAGTGATAGGGGATTCCATAATTAGAGGAGCAGGCAGCTGATTCTGTAGCTGTGAAAGAGACATACAGATGGTATGTTGGCTCCCAGGTGTCAGGGTCAAGGTTGTCCCGGATCAGACCTACGCCATTCTAAAGAAGAGAGTGAACAGCTGGAAATCGTAGTATCTGCAGTATTGATACCAACAACATAGGTCAGAAAAGGAAGGAGGTCCTGAAGAGAAAATATAGAGAGTCAGATAGAAAGCTGAAAAGCAGGACCTCCAGGGTAGTAATCTCTGGACTGCTGCCTGTGCCATGCGCCACTGAGGGCAAGAATAGGATGATTTGGCAGATGATTGTGTGGCCGAGGAATTGGTACAGAGGGGCAGGGCTTCAGATTTCTGGATCATTGGGATCTCTGTTGCAGAATGTGTGACCTGTACAGAAAGGACAGGTAACACCTGAACCCAATGGGGACCAATATCTTTGTGGGCTGAAAGAAGCTGCAGAAGGTTGTAAATCCAGTCAGCTCCATCTTGGGTACTAGCATACAAAGTACCCAGGACATCTTTAGGGAGCAGTGTCTCAGAAAGGCAGCGTCCATTACTAAAGACCTCCAGCACCCAGGGCATGTCCTTTTCTCACTGTTACCATCAGGTAGGAGATACAGAAGCCTGAAGGCACACTCTCAGTGATTCAGGAACAGCTTTTTCCCCTCTGCCATCCGATTCCTAAATGGACATTGAAGCTTTGGACACTACCTCACTTTTTTTAATATACAGCATTTCTGTTTATACACATTTTTTAATAATCTATTCAATATACGTAATGGATGTACTTGTTTATTTATTATTATGTTTTATTTTATTTATTATTATTTTTCTGTCTCTGCTAGATTATGTATTGCATTGAACTGCTGCTGCTAAGTTAACAAATTTCACGTCACATGCCGGTGATAATAAACCTGATTCTGATTCTGATTTTGATTCTGATTTGCTAGAGTTGTTGGGTTTGGTTTCAGCTAATTTGACAGGGGGATGAGAACCGGAGTGATAGGGTTGATGATGGGGCAATTGGTATACAACTAGATGCAGTGTGTAGTGAAACTGTGAGGAAGAACAGGCAGATGATAGGGCAAAATTGCAGTCAGTGGGATGTGTTAAAGTGTAACGGGGGGGATTTCAAAAAGGTGATCAATACAGGACTTTTATGTTTGAGTGCACACAGTTTACGCAGTAAGGTCGATGATCTTGTAGCGCAGCAGTTACAGATTGGCAAGGTATAATGTTGTTGGTATCGCTTGAGTTGCGGCTGAAAGAAGATCACAGTTAGGAGCTTAACATTCAAGGATACACAATGCAAGGACAGGCAGGTAGACGGAGGGGGTGTGGTGCTCTACTGGTAAAAATGAAATCAAATCCTTAGAAAGAGATGACATAGAATTGGAAGATGTAGGTTAAGTTAAGACACTGCAAGTGTAAAAAGACTTATATATATGGCCTCTGAAAAGTAGCCAGGACGTGGGTTAGAAATTACAACAGAAGATAGAAAAGGCATGTCAAAAGAGCAATATTGAGATAATCATGGGGGATTTCAATATGCAGGTAGATTTGGCCTATTTTTGTGCTGAGTATGACCCTATGAATCTTGCAAGGACATCAGAACCAGGCTAAGTGAATTGTCATGTGTTCAAGCACTCTGACTCAAAGGGCCCAGATACCTGCAAGCACCCACAATCTCCCACCTCACCACAACGAGATACCAGAAGCTGTGCAAGGTTAATTGCACCATTTACACTTATTCAAATGCAAATTCATAAAGATTCATATGAAAGAAGGTCGCTGAAATATTTAGCATTTCAATAGCTGTGGTTTACATCCCCCAGCCCAGTCCATGGAAAATATTGAGCCTATTTCTATGGGTGTTAATTTGTTGAGTTTTTTTCCCTCATACAGCAGTGGTGATCTTCCACTGATGTTAATGCCAAACTGAAGAATATCAATCGGTGCTTAAACAGATAGACGACAGCATAGAACAGACCATATTTGTTACCATTAACACAGGAGATTCTACAGACGTTGGTAATCTTGAGTAACGCACACAATATGCTGGAGGAATTCAGCAGGTCAGGCAGCATCTATGGGGAGGAATAAACAGTCAAAATTTTATCAGGTTGGAGACTACCCAGACAGAATAAGATCTCATATTCCATCTGGGTACTCTCTAACCTGACTGCATGAACATCGATTTCTCCAGCTTTTCTGGTAACCTCTCCCTCTTTCTGCTTCTCCCCTTTTCCATTCCACATTCTGCACCCCTCATGATTTTATATACCTCAACCATGGCCCATTCTTCTCTTCTTCATGTCCAGGAAAAACAGACCATGATTTCTGATCTCTCCGCATAACTAAAACACCAGGCAAAATCCTGATGAATCTTCACTGTACCCTCTCCAGCAGTGTCAGGTCTTTCCTGTAGCATTGACAAGAACAGCAGACCCGTAATGGTTCAAAGGGGAAAAGAAGATAGATAGATAAATATCTTATTGATCCCAAAGAGAAATTACAGTGTCACAAGCATTACAAGTTCACAGATATAAATATTAGAAGAGAAGTAAGAAGAATAAGTGGGCATGTGGCCAAGTGGTTAAGGCATTGGACTAGCGACCTGAAGGTCGTGAGTTCAAGCCCCAGCCGAGGCAGCGTGTTGTGTCCTTGAGCAAGGCACTTAATCACACAGTGCTCTGCAACGACACTGGTGCCAAGCTGTATGGGTCCTAATGCCCTTCCCTTGGACAACATCGGTGTTGTGGAGAGGGGAGACTTGCAGCATGGGCAACTGCCGGTCTTCCATACAACCTTGCCCAGGCCTGTGTCCTGGAGAGTGAAGACTTTCCAGGCACAGATCCATGGTCTTGCAAGACTAACAGATGCCTTTATTTATTTAAGAAGAATAAACAAAAAGTAAGTTATCTTAAACAGTCTAACAGGAGGGGGTTGTCACTTCCCCAGCTATAAGTTGACTCATTATAAAGCCTAATGTCCGAGGGAAAGAGTGACCTCATGTAGCACTCTTTGGAGCAGCCCAGTTGTCTTAGTCTATTACTGAAGGCAGCTGTGATGATATTGTGGACCTTGAGGTCATGTGTTGGGGGCACACAGACACAGCAGAAGGAACGAAACACATCACAAACCAGCCAACCAACTGTCACATTAAGGACCTCCTGCTCCAACCGTGGAAGAATCATCATTTCCATGAGAACCCCCAAAACAAGAGAGGAAATAAAATAGAAAAACAGGAGAAACAGCAGATGCAGACTACATCCTCAATTCTGAAACTGACTCCTTTCACCTTAGGCCATGAACTTATCAATCACCCCTCGTAAATATAGTAGCTCATTTCCCCACAGCGAGTTCCTGGAAACAGTAATGAAATAATGACCAGTTTATTTCAATGGTACCAGCCAGGATAATGGCAGAAGTCTTTGGATTGTATTGGACTGCCAGTCTACGTTTTGGGCTTCAGTCTTTGGAATGTGCCTTGAGCTTCTGGTTCAGATGTGAATGTTTTTATTACTTACAAAGTGTGGCATAATAAACCACCAATCTCGTGAAATAGGCGGATCGGGTTCTAGTAAAATTATTTGTAAACTTTTTCCAATGTGCATAAGTTTAGAGTTCAAAGAACATGCATGCCACCATATACTACCCCCAGATTCATTTTCTTGTGGGCATTCACAGTAAGTACAAAGAAACACAACAGAATCAATGAAAAACCACACACAGCAAAGACAGACTAACAACCAATGTGCAAAAACAACAAAGAGCAAATGCAAAAAGAAAAAGCAAAATAATAATAATAAATATATAAGCCATAAGTATCGAGAACATGAGATGAATAGTCCTTGAAAGTGAGGCCATAGGTTATGGAATCAGTTCAGTGTTGGGGTGAGTGAAGTTGAGTGAAGTTATCCCCTCTGGTTCAAGAGCTTGATGGTTGAGGGATAATAACTGTCCCTGAGCCTGGTGGTGTGGGACCTGAGATTCCGGTTTCTCCTTCCTGATGGCAGTAGCGAGAAGAGAGCATGGCCTGAATGGGGGGCCCCTGATTGCTGCTTTCCTGCAAATGCACTCCTTGTAGATGTGTTCAATGGTGGGGAAGCTTTACCTGTGATGGACCGGGCTGTTTCCATGTTCAAGGGCATTGGTATTTCCATACCAGACTGTGATTCAACCAGCCAGTAGACTCTCCACTATGCATATATAGAAGTTTTTCAAAGTTCTATATGACATGCCAAACCTTCACTAACAATTGAGAAAGTAGAGGTGCTGCTGTAGCACTTTGCAATGGCAGTTATGTGCTGGACCCAAAATAGATCCCCTGAAATGATAATCAAGTCAAGTCAAGTCACTTTTTATTGTCATTTCAACCAGAAACTGCTGGTACAGTACACAGTAAAAATGAAACAATGTTCCTCCAGGACCATGAGGATTTTAAAGTTGCTGACCTGTTCCACCTCTGAACCCCTCATGAGGACTGGCTCACGGGCTTCTGGTTTCCTCCACCTGTAGTCAACAAGCTGCTCCTTAATCTTGCTGGCATTGAGTAAGAGGCTGCTGTGGCACCACTCCACCAGATTTTTAATTTCCCTCCTATATGCTGATTTGTCGCCATCTTTTATTCTACTAACAAGAGTGTTGTCATCTGCAAACTTAAATACTGCATTGGAGCTGTACACAACCACACAGTCATAAGTGTAAAGCAAGTAGACCCGGGGTCTAAGCACACAGCCTTGTGGTGCACCTGTGCTGATGGAGATCGTAGAGGAGACGTGGTTGCCAATCTGAACTGACTGGGGTCTGCAAGTGAGGAAATTGAGCATCCAAAAGCAGGTATTGAGGCCTCGACCTTGGAGCTTATTGAGTAGTTTTGAGAGTATGATAGTGCTGAATGCCGAGCTGTAGTCGTTGAAGAGCATCCTGATGTATGCATCTTCACTGTCCAAGTATCCCAGGGTTGAGCGAAGAGTCAATGAAATGACATCTGCTGTTGACCTGTTGTGACAGTAGGCAAATTGGAGTGGATCTAAGTTGCTCCTTAGGTAGGTTTTGCTATGTTTCATGACCAGCCTCTCGGAACACTTCACCATCGCTGATGTAGGTGCTGCCGGATGATAGTCATTGAGGCAGGTTGCCACGTTGTTTTGGGGCATCGGTACAATTGTAGCCTGCTTGATGCAGGTGGGTACCTCAGACCAGCGTAGCGAGGGAGTAAAGACATCAATAAACACTCCATGAGTTGATTAGCACAGGTCTTCAATATTCGGCAGGTACCCTGTCTGGGCCAGAACTTTCCGTGGGTTTACCCTCCTGAAGGATGCCCTCAAGTCATAGGGTTGCTGGGGGCTGGGCTGTGGGAGTTCGTGAGGGCACCTCCATGTTTCGATGGTTAAGCAAGCATAAAAGGCATTGAGCTGCAACCTGGTTGTCACATATGTCACTTGGTTCCACTGTAGGAGATATTAGATTGTAAACCCTGCCACAGCTTTGGTGATTCAAGTTTAATCTGGAATTGCCACTTCACATGTGAGATGGCTTTCTGGTGATCGTGCCTGGATCTCTTGTACTTTACTTGGTTGGCAGACCTGAACACCACTGATGTGGCCCTCATCAGATTGCGACCTCTTGGTTCATCCAGGACTTCTGGTTGAGGAATACTGAATGATATAAAGTCCATAACACCATGGCGTACTCATTCAGATCTTCTGATGAGCCTTGAACATGTCCTTGACCGACTCAAAGCAATCCCATGGCCACCCCTGTGTTCACATAATATAGTAAATAAAAACAGGATTTAATTCATCCGGCCCTACGTACCTGCTTTACTATTTAGCAAGGTGGGGGCTGATCTCCATCAACATCACACTCTCTTGCAATGAAATCCAGAAGTGCTGGAAACATTCAGCACGTCAGTGCTCATCTGTGGAAGAGAAACAGAGTCAATGAATGCTTCATGTCAAAGAACCTTCATCAGCACTTCACGCTTGTTCTGTTTGTTTTTAGATATTCAGCGTCTGCATTTCTAATTTTGACTTCTACCGTTTTTGTTGCCCTCCCCACATCCGTTCAGCGGAACGGCACTGGGGTCTGGTGACTCGTTGCAGGATGCTCTCACCAGATCTACTCTTTCTTTCTATAATAATTCCAATTTCTGGTGCCCTTAATCTCCAGAAGTCTATCTATCTGTAGAACTGATACAAAAAATGAGCTCGCATAGGCTTCCAAATATTCACCACCTTCAACATGAAGAAGTTGTTCGTGTCAGCTCTGAACAGCCCTACTCCTTATTCTCCTTGGTCCCAGGCCCCTAAATCAGGCTCACATCTACCCCGAGAAGGCATCTTTAATCTTCCTACATCCCAGTGTGGGCCAATGGTTCAGCACAGAAAGGGTTAACAAATGCAATTAGATTGCCCACCTCATTTTACTGATAAAGCACAGTCAGAGTACTTAATGGGTTAAGGCCGTTTATTCCTGTTTAGGCTGCAGAAGGGAGCGCTCTCAATCTGTAATTCCTGCTAATTACTCTTGCGGGCCAACCCACTACTGTCACTGGATTGAATGCGTGCAACTGGCTTTAAGCCAGCAAACCACCTCAGCCCCAGTCGCAGACACAACAGGCATTTAGTTCAGATAGTTCTCTCTTCACTAAATGTCAGCTTTATAGGAGCCACCTTGCTGCACAGAGCAGGGTGAGCTGAGGGGATAGTGAAGCTCTTAAATGAATGAGGAAGCTGCTGATTATCCCTGGTCATGGCTGCAGCCTAGGATTCTCTCTGCTGCATCAAGGGTACATGGCAGCAGTCAGTGTGGAACAGTTGTGCCACACTGCAGTCACACAGAGAAGGAGCCCGTCACAGAGCCAGACCTTCAAGTTGAGCCCTCTTCGCCTGTCAGTTCACCGGCTGGATAGCCTAACATTGTGAAGAGATCTCTCCTGGGACTCCCGACACGCCGGGTAGGTACAGACAGCATGTCATTCTAAAAAATCTGTTCTTGGTAAAAGGCATCCCATTTATTTACAAGGTTCGGACCGAAAGGGATTTCAGTCTCCCGACTGGAAAGGCAGTTTTCATTGTATGTCTGAAAATATTGCCAATATTTGGATCACTGCAAAATGTTTAAGATTTAATTTTCTCATAAAGTGCTTAACAAGGTTGTAAAGGAGGTGCTGGAGTTGCAGTGGCAGGTATGATAAACATGAGAAATTCTGCGGGTGCTGGAAACCCGAAGTTAACACACAGAAAGCTGCAGGAGCTCGGCCGGTCAGGCAGCATCTGTGCAAATGAACAAACCTGTCAACTTTTCAGGCTGAAACCCTTCTTCAGCACTGGGAGAAGGGTCTCGGCCACAAATGTCAACTGTTTATTCATTTTCATAGATGCTGCCTGACCGATCGAGTTCCTGCAGTATTTTGTGTGTGACACATGTGATGCTGCTGACTGGAATGTCTATGTGTACTGCAACAAGAACATGGTGAAACACAAGCAGAACACCACATTGATTTAATGGGAAGCACAGGCTTAATGAGAAATGGCAGGAGACAGACTGAATGCTGCGCATTGTTGAGAGGTACAGGAGCACAGATTGGGTCATACACTGCTTCATTGGCATGCAGGATGAAGAATGGTTAACCTCAAACTGAGGAAAAGGGTTTGCTGCTTGCGGGATTGTTTATGAAGTGAATATCAGGTGATTGGTGTAAGTGGGAAGACTGTGGGAAGCTTTTAGGCTGTGGGTATAGGAGTACCTCTCTGTCCTGTGTGTGTTTACACAGGAGTACCTCCCTGTACAGGGTGTGTTTACACAGGAGTACCTCTCTGTTCTGTGTGTTTACACAGGAGTACCTCTCTGTTCTGTGTGTTTACACAGGAGTACCTCTCTGTACAGGGTGTGTTTACACAGGAGTACCTCTCTGTACATGAGTACCTTTCTGTTCTGTGCGTGTTTACACAGGAGTACCTCTCTGTACAGTGTGTTTACACAGGAGTACCTCTCTGTACAGTGTGTGTGTTTACACAGGAGTACCTCTCTGTACAGTGCGTTTACACAGGAGTACCTCTCTGTACTGTGTGTTTACACAGGACTACCTCTCTGTACAGTGTGTGTTTACACAGGAGTACCTCTCTATACTGTGTGTTTACACAGGACTACCTCTCTGTACAGTGTGTGTTTACACAGGAGTACCTCGCTGTCCTGTGTGTGTTTACGCAGGAGTACCTTTCTGTTCTGTGCGTGTTTACACAGGAGTACCTCTCAGTACTGTGTGTTTACACAGGAGTACCTCTCTGTTCTGTGTGTTTACACAGGAGTACCTCTCTGTACAGTGTGTGTTTACACAGGAGTACCTCTCTGTTCTGTGTGTGTTTACACAGGAGTACCTCTCTGTCCTGTGTGTGTTTACGCAGGAGTACCTCTCTGTCCTGTGTGTGTTTACGCAGGAGTACCTCTCTGTACTGTGTGTTTACTCAGGAGTACCTCTCTGTACATGAGTATCTCTCTGTTCTGTGCGTGTTTACACAGGAGTACCTCTCAGTACTGTGTGCTTACACAGGAGTACCTCTCTGTTCTGTGTGTTTACACAGTACCTCTCTACTGTGCGTGTTTACACAGGAGTATTTCTCAGTACAGTATGTGCTTACACAGGAGTACCTCTCTGTACAGTGTGTGTTTACACAGGGGTACCTCTCTGTCCTGTGTGTGTTTACACAGGAGTACCTCTCTGTACTGTGTGTTTACACAGGAGTACTTCTGTGTACAGTTTGTGCTTACACAGGAGTACCTCTCTGTACTGTGTGCGTTTATGTCAAATTTGCCTCCACCCTCTATTTTAATTCAGCTTTAGGGGATCAGGATATCGCCTCTGTGGCTCAAGATATATTGTCTATCCTTAAGTCCTCTTCAGAAGCTGGCAGTGAGTCATCTTCCTGAAATGTTGCATTTCTTCTGCAGTGTTGATGTGTAGAAAATCTCAGGACTTAGTTACTGCCATAAGAGTCGTAATTTTACCCTGAGACAGTGAATTTTTCTGAAGAAATTGCCTATATCTGTTGGAAGAATTGACACAGTAGGCTTCAAGGCTGAAACAATGAAGGTCATCTAAATCCAGAGGAGGGAGTTAAAATTTGTTACACAAGGAAGCATAATGCAGGTTGGGCCTGTTGTCTGAAAATAATGGATTGGCTACTCAGACTGAGATGAGAAGAAACTTCTTTACCCAGAGGATAGTCCATCTCTACCTGAGGGGAATGCGAAGGCTCAGATTATTGAGTACATCCAAAGGAAAGGTTGATTGGCTTTTTAAAAAAAATATATTGAGGGAATGAAAAGATGTGAGGTTACTGCAGGGAAGTCGTGCCGAGGTCAGAGACCAGCCGTGAATGTCGGACAGGAATAAGGGAGTGAGCAGCTTCCTTTGCTTCTTGGCTTACATTCTGATAAGACCAGTCAATATCCTGTTTGCATCAGCCCCTCTTGCTTTAACGTGTGCAGATGCAAAGAGCCTTTCAGGTGAGATGGGCGCACATTTCTAGGTTTACACACCAGCCATGCCTGCTTGTCATCATTAACAGTGTCCCCCAACTGGATTTCTTGCCACTTTCCAAATCACATCTCGCTCTCCTGGGAGCTCCCCCCCCCCTTAAGCAGCTCATCCTGTTCTGTAGCTTAGCCAATGGTGGGGTCAGATTAAAGTTTAAGCCCTTCAGACCATGACCATCTGCTCCAGATGAACTTGGAGCCACTGGAGAAGATTTCCATATTTCATTGGGTTGAAGGAAGGGGCGTTTGGAGAGAATGAGATGTCCTTGGGGCCAGGCAGCTCCAGAAGACAATTATTTATTCCCAGCCAATGTACTGTTCCTGCTGAAATGACAGAACAATCAAATGAAAATGATGCAAACTTCGTATATGTGAAAGAAAAACAGAAAATGCTAGAAACACTTAGCATGCTAGGCAGCATCTGTTAATGTTTTAGGTCAAGGACACTTAAAATCTAAAGTTGAATGGCCAGCAGACTTTGCAGTAAAGGTCAGACAGGTGAAGGACCAGGAATCATGGCAGAATATTTTTCTGCTTATTGACTGCTGTGTTTGGTGAGAAATGGCCACACTTTGAGTATAAGACAAACGCGGTTTCAGGAACTTGAACTAGCACGCGGGATTATGCCCTGAATTTGTGCTGTATACCCGTGAGGAGTGGCAGAGGCAGGGCTACTCTTTGACAGAGTTCTTTTCACTCCAGTGAGGCAGCTCTGAACCCTTGCCCACATGGTGAATGACCAGGGTAAAGGAAGACATTTGGGGTGGGAGAAGTGTTGGCTTGAGGGTGGGATCAAAGGGAGATAAGTCATGAGGAGCCAAGCCTAATTCTTGATAGAAAAGTAAGGGAGAGGGGAATCATGATTGGGGAAAGAGGGGAGGGAGTGGGAAGTACCAGAGAGACATTCTGTAATGATCAATAAATCAATTGTTTGTAATCAAATAACCTTGTCTGACATCTCAGGGCTGGATATGTCTGCACCCGCATCACCCTCTGCCCCTGGCACTCCTTCTCTGCCACCTGTCCCAAATCCACCCAACCTTCCCGCCCCCACAGCGCTCCCCCCTCACCATTCCTGACATTGAAATTTACATACTTGCTCTCCACCCTATGCTGACAAATACAGTACAGTGCAAAGGTCTTAGCTATATATATGTGCTTAAGACTTTTGCACAGTACTGTAGTGTTAGTGATCTACCAGTCAGAGCTACAAGCAGGTGAAACTCAGAAATAAGCCTTTTTGTATGCTGTCCCCAATGAAGAGTTTCACGGGACATTAGGAAGAGGGTCAGAGTGATTGCTTGTTCACAGTCTAGGTCCATATTTACCCTAACTGCTTCCCCCATCCACTAATTAATGTCATTAATTTTGCAAACTCAAACATATTATGTTGCCTGTTAAAAGAAAATCAACATCTCACAGCTGTTCCAGTAAGTGATCACAGGCTTGTTTCTCCGGAAGTACCCACCCTGTACAATTAATGAACAATCTGTCTTCTCCGCTCAACAAAATTCAGGCTGTGTAGCATTTAGAAAGATAAGGAGCCTCATATGATTCAGAATACCCCCAGTTTATTACAACTAATGTGAAGTCTTAGAAAATTTGTAGTGTAAGAAATTCGCCATATTCACATTCAGAATTAGCCAGTGAGTGGTGAATCTGTGGAGTATGTTGTCACTGGCAGCTGCAGGGGCCAAGTCATTGGGTGTATTTAAGGTAGGGGTTGGTAGATTATTGATTATTCAGGACATGAAGGGATACGGGGAGAAGGCAGGAGAGTGAGGCATGATGAAATGACAGAGCAGACTCGATGGGCCAAATGGCCCAATTCTGCTCCTATATCTTTTGGCCTTATGGTCTCAATGGCAGATGTTGTGCTCCTTGTAAAGAATTGTAGGCTATGTGTATTTTTAGTGATTTTACCTATTGAAACCTATTAATTTCAATAACAGGTGAAAAGTAGTGGAACTTTGAAGACTACTGATAAGTCTGCAATCTTTCTTTGGAGTTCTCCGTTTATCTAATGTGAATAGAGCTGGTGGAGCCGTGATGTGAACAATGGCTTCCCACCAGCCAGTAATGCACACCTAGCCATCATGCCTGGGATCTGCATCCCCATAGGGAGAAACAGTCACCCACCCCTTTGCAGACTGTGGATGTGGAGACAGGTGTGAGGGCCCTTGTCTCAGTTTACCTCCAGCAGCTGCATAACAAAAGACTGATTTACGGGCTGCTTCAAGGGACACACACTAAGACAGACATCAAATGTTGCTGGAAGGTCATTCGCTCGATGAAAGACGCCCGTTGGTCTGCCTGAAACTTGCTGGTCTTCAAGCACAGAGACATGTCCTTAAGGAAATTTGGCCGACTAACACAGTCTCGGCTGCTGGAGTGCAAGCTGAGGGATGCACTGAAGGAAAGGCCCACAATGTTGGCTCCTTCTGCTTCCTCACAGGGAGGGGTTGTTTCAGATGGGAATGCCACTCAAGCATTGAAATAGTTTATCATTCCAGGGGGCCACATGAGTGCCTATGGTACTATGGTTTCAAAAGAAAATAAGTGTGTTATGCTTTGTAGCTTCAAAACATTAAACTAATTCAAAGGAAATGAAGAGAGCTGGGAATGTGAGTCTTTACTTTAAATGAGGTGCATGTGTATCACATGGTAGAGTGATGACATATGCAATTCACGTATTTATACATATAAGCTGTAATGAATTACTTAAATGAACAAGAACGCTGACTCAAACAATATATTTACAATATTACTCAAATACTACTAAAATATTGAATATGCAACAAAGTAAACACTATTGAATACATTGACCACAAATGCAAAGGTTTTTTCACTGTTTCTATTTTTGTATATTTATTTTTTATTCTGATTAGTTTGATTTTTGATAAAATGTCATTCACACATGTTGGAGCACGAGTGCAAAAAGATCTTCAGAGTGTGTGTGAGGCTGTTTTCAGAGGGCACAACGGGACTCTGCCCGATAGGTTTCTAGCCCACTTCTGGGGGCTTGTTTAATCCTCCTTTAATTTCTACACCCTTCCCCACATGCCTGGTGCCAGCCCTTATCACACCCTGCAAACTCAAAACCATTCCTTGACCCTTTAAGTACACCCCTTTTCCAATTGTCCATCCCTTAAATTTCGGGCAGCACAGTAGAGTACTTGTTAACACAACACTTTTACAGTACGAGCGACCCCGGTTCAATTCCTGCCACTGCTTGTAAAGAGCTTGTATGTCCTCTCCGTGACCAAGTGGGTTTCCTCTGGGTGCTCCAGTTTCCTCCCACAGTCCAAAGATTGGTCGGTTAATTGGTCATTGTAAATTGTCCTATTCTACACTGTATCAAATAAAATACATAAAAACACATAAATAAAGGTATCTCCATTGTCAGATAGCAACACCTACCTACCTACCCAGCCTCCCAAAAATTGCAAGGTACATGAAGGATAGAACTTCGACTCATCTGTGGGTCTATTCAGTAATACCTTACTTGCATTACATAACTTCCCTTTGACATTAAGAGTCTATTCAGCCCATCAAGTCTGTGCCAGCCCTTAGGAGAACTCCCATTCATACTATAGCCTGCTATTTCCCTGTAACCTATTCTCTTCTCACTTGTCCTCACTCTCCACCCACCTGTACCGGAGGGAAACCTAAAGTGGCCAATTAACTTTCTAATCCGCAGGTTTTTGGGAAGGTCATGGGAACCCCACCCAGTCACAGGAAGAGTGCGCAATCTGTACACAGACAGGACACAAGGTCAGGATAAGATTGCCAAGGCAACGAGGCAGCTACAATTAGAGCTGTGCCTCTGTGACACAACCGTCACTCCTCCCCCGTAGCCCATGCGTATTATTACACCCTTGATGACAACATTTAAAG
Source organism: Mobula birostris (assembly GCF_030028105.1). Classification (NCBI taxonomy): domain Eukaryota; kingdom Metazoa; phylum Chordata; class Chondrichthyes; order Myliobatiformes; family Myliobatidae; genus Mobula; species Mobula birostris. The sequence goes on along the minus strand of NC_092372.1, from coordinate 129,808,914 downwards.
GAATATTTTGTCTTGTATGCTTTACCCTCCATGTAACATAATTACCTCTGAGTGTCCTTCATATGATAATAGTTATCGGAGCTAAACATGTTGATCCCAGCGTGTGATCAACATTCTGTTGGGTTGTTAGAAAGCATCAAAACAGATCAGACAGATTTTGACACGGCATTCATTTTCTCCTAATAAATTCTATGTGTCATGTAGAAGTGTAAATTTATTCCTGAATCATTATCTTTTTTTTGCTGACTTTACTCGTCATGCCCTGTAGTTTTTACAATTGCTTCAGAAATTACCATATGATTTTTGCATTGAAACGTCTTTACTAAAGACCTGCAAATGATTATCAAGCAAGAGAAAACCTGCAGGTACTGGAATCCAAGCAACACACAAAATGCTGGAGGAAAAGGGTGAACAGTCACGGTTTTGGGCTGAAACCCTTCGTCAGGACAGACTATGATCACTTTAATCTCCTGCTTTAAATTGGGCAATTGAATTCATGAGGCCCTTGATAAGGGCCTCCTCAAGGATTTTTTTGGTAATTTATCTCCCTTCCTCTCCAGCCCTTTATCTTTTTTACCCTCACCTTCTAGCTATTCGCCTCCATGCCCCCCTCACCTCTTTATTCTGACATCTTCCACTTTCTTTTCCAGTCCTGACAAGGGGTCTCAGCTCAAAACGTTGACTGTGTTCATTTCAACACATGCTGCCTGATCTGCTGAGTTCCTTGTGTGTGTTACTGTGGATTTCCAGCAGACTAGCAGACTTTCTGGTGTTTAAGATAAAATCATTCCATTTAATGATTGTCACCAATTGCTTGCGTAATGTGATCGGCATTTCAATTAATTTGCTTTTCACTAATTTGCTTTGGCTACCTGGACCAATCAATATTGTAATAAAAATAGAAGTTAGGGGAATCGTTCAAGTCCAGGCAGCACCAGGGTGAAGTGAAACACAGATAATGCAGACGTAGAGGTTTTCAGCCGATCATTAATGGGTTGATCATAGAGCTTGTTCCCGCACTGTGTTAGTCTCTGACTTTATGACGCTGTGTGTCCTGCAATTCCTGTTCTATCTACACTTCTCATTGCCTCAATAAAACAGTCAGCATAATCAAAGACAAAGACACCACCCATCCCAAATGTTCTCTCTTCTCCCCTCTTCCACGGGGCAGAAGATACACTGGTCCGAAAGTATGTATCACTAGGCTCAACCCTGCTGTTATAAGAATTTAAAATTGATAAGATGGAATCTTAATTTCACAAGCTACCTCATTTTGATCTTGCATCATATTGTTTACCTGCAGTGCCCTTCCTCTGTAGCTGTATTTTGCATTCCATACATTTTTACCTTGTTCTGCCTCAATGTTTAGGTGGCGGGGTGGAGGTACAAGTCTACCAAAGGAGGTGTAAGGTGCTCCTTCCCTCTGCTAGCCTACAGGTCACCCTTGAGCAAGGCGCAGCACCTGCTCAGCCTCCCAATCAGGGTCACATGAAGCCATGGGAGCAGGTGGTGGACGGCCGTATGAACAGATGGTGCATATCATAAGTCCTGGTTATGTGACCACTGATGCCAGGCAGACAATCTCTGAAGAGTATTGATAATGGCTGGGTTCACCTGTCTGGTAAAGACACTGCCCAAAAGAAGGCAATGGCAAACTACTTCCACAGAAAATTTTGCCAAGAACAATAATGGTCAAAGACCATAATTGCTTACATCATATGACAACTTGACTTTCCTCTGTGTGCTCCAGATACCTCCACCTTCCAAAAATCTACAGTTAGTTGGGTAAGCTATGTTGGCAGCAGAAATTTAGTGGCAATTGCAGGCTGCCCAGCAAAATCCTCACTGATTTGACGATGCATTTCACTCTGTTTCAATATACAGGTGATCTTTAAAGACCTCTTAATCTTTTTTCAGTAGCTAGCATTGTACTTCTTTTTGCACAAGAGATTCTGCAGATGCTGGAAATCCAAAGCAAAACACATAAAATGCTGGAGGAACTTGTCAAGCCAGGCAGCACTTATAGAAAAGAGTAAACAGTTGACATTTCAGGTTGAGACCCTTCTTCAGGACTGAAAAGAAAGGGAGAAAATTCCAGAATGAAAAGGTGGGGGGAGAGAAAGGATGATAGCTAGAAGATAATAGGTGAAGCCAGGAGAAGAAAGGTAAAGGGCTGGAGAAGAAGAAATCTGATGTGAGTGGACCATGGGAGAAAGCGAAGTAGGAGGGGCACCAGGGAGGTGATCGGCAGGTGAAGAGAAGAGACAGTAGGCCAGCATGGGGAATAGAACAAGAAGGAAGGGGCAGGGTTTTTTTTTACCAGAAGGAGAATTAAAAGTTCATACCATCATTATACTTCTATTGCCAGACTGCTTCCTGAACGGATCCTTAGTCCTGGTCCCCAGCAAGTTATGGGAGGAAAGAGACAACAGGATGGATGACTGAGCCACAGGGAGATGGAAACAGGTTCTTTCTGTCCATCAAGTCCATACTGACCATCTACACTGATCCTACATTCGTCCTATATTTTATCCTCCCCAGAATATACTGGAGGAAATCTTCAGCCAATTTACACATCTTTTGAGTGAGTGTGAAAACGGAACCGCAGGAACCCTGCGTGGTCACATGGTACAAGCTCCACACAGCCAGCACCCAAGAGCAGAATTCAAAACATGTGTCATGCGTGTGTAGCTCTACGAGCTGTGCCACACAACAGAGAAATAGTGTGAGGGAAAGCATCACCCATAATATTACCATACACGTTACCTGGAGCAAGCAATGCATACAGAATTCTGGAGGAACTCAGCAGGTAAGGCCACATCTATGGAAATGAATAAACAGTCAATATTTTGGACCGAAGAATCTCAGCCCAAAACGTCGACTGTTCATTCATTTCCGTAGGTGCTGCTTGACCTGCTGAGTTCCTCCAGCATTGTGTTGCTTTGTATTTCCAGCACTTACAGAATTTCTCATGTTTAGAACAAGTAAATGCAGCTCTGGACCATTAAACAATAATTGTTTATGTCTGACAGGAAGTGCTTTACTCTAGGAGTGATCTTACACATGGCAACTGAAGATAGTTGGTGAAGTCAAAAAGCCTGCAATTGATTACCTGTAGTAATGGAAAGGTCAACAGGGTCAGTTCTGAATGGATCAATTAAGACGTGTTGATTGACCTTCCTCACTTTATCAGTACTTCTAATCTGTTTTCTGGTTTTAACATTACAACAGCCCATACAGTTCACATTGCACTGTCCAAATGCAAATTCACTCTTGAAGAAATGCAGACCCCAGGAACTCCGATGGCAATGAAACCCTACGTTTGCACAGGAGATCAGGTCCTTTAATCTGATCACACCTCAAGTATGTCTGCACTGCTTGCTTTCCATTGCAGGCTGCTGATAATCTTTACAACTTCTATGTGTGTGCCCTTTAAAGTTTAAAAGCTCAGATACAAGACAGATCCTCTTCAACTCACCATGACTCTTGAGCCATTAGAAAATGCAATGGTCCATATATTATCCCCCCGAGTATAAGTGGAGGGGTGTGTGTGGGCAGGGGCGGACGAGGTGGTGCTCGGGAGGGCTGCAGCTGGCTATTAGCTGGAACCGGAGGCCCTGTTCACATGGTGGAAGGGAGAGGGCAGAGACAAGGTCTGGTCCCATTTCAGAAAGCATTCCACAGTCCACATGCAGTGAACGTCTGCCTGTCGGTACTTGCAGGCTGGCCTGTCATTTTAACATGCAGCAGACACACAGAGATACAACTCAGGATGGATTGAGGGAAAATGCTTTCCCAGGTGCTTGCTCTTTCTAAAACAGCACAGTTTCACCAAGGCCATCACATCGGACGGGCAGAGTCTGTACCCAATATTGAACCTTAGACTTGTACTGTCTACTAAAGGAAGAGGGTGTTGTGCTGGCAGAGGTCGCCGTTCATTTGCATTCCAAATTTTTCTTCAAAGGTAATAAAGCTTCCACAATCCTTTCACATAATACATTCCAGTTCATAATATCTCTCGGTGTAATTTCAATAATTGTTCTCTGGTCACTCATCCTCTTACTACTGAAACCAGTTTCTCCTCAAATATTCTTTCACAGGCTTTTCTTGACATACTTTACACAAGGATTAAGTTGAACATTGCATCCAGTTTTCTCACCGTCATTATGTGCTGTGCCGTGTGACGTGGGCGATCATGGTCCCATGACCATGATTGTTCTTGGCAAATTTTCCAACAGAAGTGCGGCCATTGTCTTCTTCTGGGAAGTGCCTTTACAAGACAGGTGATCTCCAGCCATTATCAATACTCTTCAGAGATTGCCTGCCTGGTATCAGTGATCACATAACCAGGACTTGTGATATGCACCACCTGCTCATATGACCATCCACCACCAGCTCCCATGGTTTCATATGACCCTGATCATGGGGATAAGCAGGTGCTACACCTTGCCCAAGGTGATCTGCAGGCTAGTGGAGGGAAGGCGCGACTTACACCTCCTTTGGTAGAGACGAATCTCCACCCCACCACCCAGTTTTCGAGTCAACGTGAAAAGTGGAGTTTATTGTCATGTATGCACAGGGGCTATGATACAGCCTGCCTCACTCTACCTCACACACCACCAGCTCCACCTCTGACATCAATCAGCTGTGTGTGGCTCCGTCGGTCGCAGTCAACCATGGGTTCTGCACCTCTGGTAATCACTGGTTTGTCGGGCAGCATCTTCTGTGGCTATTGAGGCTGATCCTGGGACAGCAGGCTCTGCCACGGTTGCTGCATGTGTAGGGCGTCATGGAATTGTTGTCCGCGTCCGCTGTGCTCTCCGTTTAGCTCTCCACTCCTCAAACTGACTCAGGATCGCTCTTCCGCCTTGCTCTAGGTGTTGCTGAAGAGTACCTCGCCATTTGCTGTGGTCATCTGCTGTATCCTCCCAGCACTCTGTGTTGATTTTTAAGGCTTTCATGTCACGCTTGCAGAGGTCCTTGAAGCAAAGCTGGGGTCTACCGATGTTCCTCTTGCCTGTTGCTAGTTCTCTGTAGAGGATGTCCTTTGTCAGTCTACCATCCTTCATACGACAGACGTGGCCCAGCCAACGCAGTCTGTGTTGTCTTAAAAGCGTGAACATATTGGGAAGTCCAGTGTAGGAGAGGACCTCAGAGTTTGGGACTTTGTCTCTCCAGGTGATACCGAGGATGTGGCGATGTTTTCACCTGCACAGACTATCAAGTTTCCTCTCCTGCTTGGAGTTGATGGTCCAAGTCTCACTACAATACAGGAGGGTGCTGATAATGCATGCATTGTGCACTGCAGTCTTGGTCTTTGTAGCGAGTTTAGGATTCTCCCAGACCCACAAGGAGGGTCAAGCAAGGATCAATGCTGCTTTGCCACTACGCCTATTGATTTCAGCATCGAGGGAGAGAGTGTCGCTAATGGTCGACCCCAGTATGTGAACTCGTGGACCACTTCTAGATCGTAATTGTCGATGGTAATGACTGGTGTCTCCACTACGTTCTGGGCAAAGACACTTGTTTTCTTTCGGCTGATGGTAAGCCCGAAGTCCTTGCATGCCTTAGAGAAGCGGTCCATGAGAGTTTGTAGTTGTTGTTTGGTGTGCGAGGTTATAGCAGCATCATCGGCAAAGAGCATGTCACTATTAAGATCGTTCACAGCTTTGTTCTTGCTGTCAGGTGCGCAGGGTTGAACAGCTGCCCATCAGACCTGGTGTGCATGTAGATGCCTTCTGTCAACGTCCCAAACGCGTGCTTCAATAGCAGAGAAATGAAGATACTGAATAATGTTGGGGCCAACACGCATCCTTGTTTGACTCCGCTACGAATAGCGAAGGGTTCTGATGAGCTGCCATCATACTGAACAGTAGCCCTCATGTTGTCACTTGATGATACTTTGGAGTTTCAGGGGACAGCCGATCTTTAGGAGAATCTGAAAGAGCCCATCCCTGCTGACTAGGTCGAACGCCTTGGTCAAGTCGATGAAAGCATAGAGGAGTTTCTATTGTTCCCTGCACTTCTCCTGGAGTTGACGGAGTAAGAAAGTCATGTCGACAGTTGACCTCCTTGCGTGAAAACCACATCGGGACTCAGGGTAGACCCGTTCTGCTAGAGTTTGTAGAACGTACCAGAGTTACACGAGCAAAGACTTTGCCAACAATACTCAGGAGGGAGATACCCTTGTCGTTGTTGCAGTCACTCCTATCATCCTTGTTCTTGTACAAAGTGACGACTTTGGAGTCGCGCATATCCTGCCTTCTTTTCTTCCAGCACTGATGGAGGACCTCGTGTAAAGGTTGGAGGAGTGAGCTCTTGCAGTATTTGATCAGGTCTGGAGGAATCCCATCATTGCCAGGAGCTTTCCCTGGGACCAGACTGTCAGTTGCCTTGCTGAGGTCTTCAATGGTTGGTTTGGAGTCGAGTTCATCCATGACTGGTGGACAATCGATGGCATCAATGGCTGAGCTAACAACAACATTTTCCCTCGAGTAGAGCTCAGAGTAGTGTTCTACCCAGCATTCCATCTGCTTGCTTTTATCGGTGATTATTTCACCGCTGGATGACTTCAGGGGTGCTGTCTTGCTCTGCGATGGGCCAAGGGCCTTCTTGATACCATTACACATTGATCTGATGTTGCCTGTGACAGCTGCTGTCTGAACGTCCTCACTGAGCTGGAGTCAGTACTCATTTGTGTACTACCTTGCAGTCTGCTGCACTTTGCTTCTAGCAGCCTGAAGTGCCTGGAGTGTTTGGTCGGATGGTGAGTGCTTGTACTCTGTGAGAGCTGCACGCTTGGCTTCGATGACAGGAGTCATGATATTGGACTTTGCCTCCAACCAGTCACTGCTCTTTGTGGTCTTTCTTCCAAAGACAGAGAGTGCTGATTCGTGGATGTTGTTGCAAAGGTATGACCATTGTTCTGTTGCAGTATCTCCTTGTGAGGAGGTAGTTATAGCGCCCCGTACGGACTTGGCAAACTGGTCAACCTTTTCTGACTGTTTCATCTCTGTTGTGTTGATGTGAGGTTTTCCAATTTGCTTGGAGTGGTGGATTTTCTTCAGACATAGTTCGACCTTGCAGCATACCAAAGCTTGATCCATATCGCAGTCTGCACCGTGGTATGAGCGGGTGATTAGCACAGAGTTGATGAAAGAGCGCCTGGTGACGATGATGTCTAGTTGGTGTCAGTGTTTAGACCATGGATGTCGCCATGAGACCTTGTATTGCGACTTCGTCTGAAAGTAAGAGTTACACACATGTCATAGATAGATAGATAGATACATATACCGTATTAATCCCGAGGGAAATTTGGTTTTGTTACAGCCGCACCAACCAAGAATAGAACGTAAGTATAGCAATACAAAACCCCCCAACAATCAAACAACAAAATGCAAACTATGCCAGATGGAAAATAAGTCCAGGACCAATCTATTGGCTCAGGGTGTCTGACCCTAGTGACGATCATGTCTAGTTGGTGCCTGTGTTTAGACCGTGGATGTCACCATGAGACCTTGTACTATGACTTCGTCTGAAAGTAGGAGTTAGTTACACACATGTCATGATAGGAGCAGAACTCCAGGAGACGTTGTCCATTGTCATTTATTTTGCCAATTCCAAAGTGGCCGAGACAAGACGGTCAGGAATCGTTATCAGTTCCCACTCTGGCGTTAAAGTCACCAAGGAGAACGAGGTGCTCATCACTGGGAATATTCCTGACAACAGCTTCTAATTTGTCGTAGGACATGTCTTTTGCCTCAGGGCTGGAGTTCAAGGTAGGGGTATACACACTGATGAGAGATACTGGGCCATGACTGGTGTGTAGGCGGGGAGTCATATGTCGTTCTGATCCATTTTCTGGTGGCTCCACCATTTGCAACAAAGAGTTCTTAACGGCAAAACCCACTCCATGCTCACGGGGCTCGTCTTGGTTCTTTCACTGCCAGAAAAATGTGTAATCCCTTTCCTTCGATGCACCTGAATCCGCAAAACATGTTTCTTGTAGGGTAGCTATATCTACCTTAAGCTTTAGTAGCTCATTGTTAATGACCGCTGTTTCTCGTGCATCTTCGATATCCTTGAGGTTTTGGTCAAGTCCAGTCATCATTGTGCGGACATTCCAACATTCCAACTTGAGAAGTGTTGTCTTATTTGATTTGTTTTCTTTCTTGTCTGGTGCAGTAGTCACAGTCAGCTCTTCGTGGAATAATCCATTATCCCCATGCACCCAATGAGGAAGACTGACTGTGGCGGGACAGCACCTTATTGGCTGGGGGCTGCCCAGTTTGAGGCGGGTGGTAGCTGTCCAGTGAAACGCGATGGTCTCTCCCACCGTCGGAAGCAACCCCTGACGCCATGCTCTACGCCAAACAAGCATTATGACTTATAACCGGTAACTACTGCTTCCCGTGTTTGTCCGACGCTATAAAGTGAAGCTGGAGTGGCCTCTCCAGGGCGCAAGCCAGGGCAGAGTTGATATGGAGATCTGTCTGTTGCCCATGCAGTGGTACTCCCCTCTCCATGCTGATGACAGGTCCAAAGGAACGACGAAAGTCGGTACAGTTCGGTGCCAGCAGCATAGCAGGATTGCCGTGCCGGTGCTGGGTACAGCAGACAGCCGCCTTCGGGTCTCCGACTCCGGAGTTTTCCTCAGGGCTTACTCACAAAGCCTTTCCCGTGCGCGGGTATAGCTGCAAGGCAGCGGTGGTTTGAAATCGGAGTTTTCCCTCTCCTAGATGAGCTACCATCCATGGCTATGACTACCTTTGGAACGTAACTTCAGCTACCAATGCAAATATCCTGTGCTGTCCATATCCTGTCTCACAAGTCACAATCAGAGTTCTTTATCTCATACTGCATTGTCTCTCAGATCAGAAAAAGTTCAGGTCTAAAATTTGTGGACATGCACTCCCTAATTCAGTATCCTTCAGCCCTCTTACGGACCCTGGGCTTTGGGATTCCCTCCTCTATCTCTCTTTCCTCCTGAAAGGCCCATCTATCACCCAATTGTTCATCAATTTCCCTCATCTTTCCAAAAATAGCTCAATGGCAAATTCTCTTTGAATCACTCCCCAGGTCCATGTTACCATAGTAAGTGGATTTGCATAACCACAAGCTGTTGTATGGATTTAACACGCAGATTCATTCCAGCACCTTTTCCTTCTGGTTTGTCTGACACTGTTTAGTTATTTTCACATGCAGACTTGACAAACCATCAATTAGAACATCAGACAGCGGTTCCCAACCATTTTTATGCCATGGACCCCGACCATTAACCCCATGAACCCCAGGTTGGGACCCTCTGACATAGAGCAGTACAGCACAGGCATAGGCCTTTTGACCCACGGTGTTGTGCCAACAATTAAATTAGTAATCTAATGGCTAACTAAACTCATCTTTTTGTGCACACCATTGCCATATCCCTCCATTGCCCTCACATTCATATGCCTATCTAAAAGCCCCTAAAGTATCTGCTAATCCTGGCAGCGTCCTAGTAAATCTCTTCTGTACCTGCTCCAAAGCCTTGTCATCCTTCCTATAATGGGGTGACCAGATCTGCATGCAATACTCCAGATGCAGTCAAACTAGAGTTTTAAAAAGCTGCAACATAACTTCCTGACTTTTGAACTCAGTGCCTCAACTAGTAAAGGCAAGCATGTCCTCTGCCTTCTTCACCAGCCTATCACCTGTGGAGCCACTTTCAGGGAACTATGAACTTGGAACCCAAGATCTCTCTGCTCAGTGACTTTGCTAAGAGCCTTGCCCTTAACAAATGTACCATCTCTTTACACTTGACCTCATGAGGTGTAGCACTTCACATTTGGCTGGGTTAAACTCTTTCTGCAATTTCTCTGCCAATGTTTGCAACCGATCAATATCCTTTTGTATTCTTTGCTAATCTTCTATGCTATCCAGACCACCACCAATAGTAGTATCATCTGCAAACTTATTAACCAACCCACCTACAATTTCATCCAGATCATTTATAGAAATCACTAAGAGCAGAGGTTCTATTCGGATACCCGAGGGACACCATTAATTGCAGACCTCCAGCTAGAGTAAGTCCCTTCAACCACCACCCCCTGTCTTCTGTGGACAAGCCAATTCTGAATCCAAGCAACCAATTCATTATTAGTCCCATGCATCTTAATTTTCTGGATGAGCCTCCCAAGAGGGTCCTTGTCAGATGCATGTAGGCATCATCCACGGCTTTACCTTCATCAATCACCTTATCAAAAAAACTCAGGTCAAGTTCGTAAGACACAACCTATCTGCACAAAGCCATGCTGGTGCTCCTATCCAATCCTTAAGAATTCTCTCCAGCAACTTCCCTACCACTGACATGAGACTCACCAGTGTATAGTTTCCACAATTATCCCTGGTTTCCTTTTTGCATAGTAAAACAACATTAGCTCCTTGCCAGTCCTCTGCGATCTCACCTATGGCTAGAGAGCACACAAAAGTATTGGTCAAGGCCTTCAATCTTATCTGTTGTCTCTCTCAATAACCTTGGAAAAAACCCATTAGGTCCCAAGGACTTATCCACCTTAATGTTCTTTAAAAGACTCTACACTACTTCAAAATGTATATATATATATACACACTACTTATGCTGAGCACTGATCTTCCTATCCTCCACATCCTCCTCTTGGTAAATACTGATGTAAATTACTCATTAATGACCTCTCCCACATCCTTTGCATCCAAGCAAATATTCCCCCCTTATCTCTGAGTGGTCTACCCTCTCCCTAGTTGTCCTCTTGCTCTTGATGTATGTAAAGAATGCCTTGGAATTCACCTTAATCCCATTTGCCAAGGACTTCTCATGGTCCCTCCTGGCTTTTCTAATTCTCTTTCGTTGTTTTCTGGTTTCTTTATAATCATCAAGAGTTCTGTTTGGTTCTGGCTTCCTAAGTTTGACATAATTTTCCTTTTTCTTGACTAAATTCATCACCTCCCTTGAAATCCAAGGTTCTCTTACCTTGCCATCTTTGTCTTTCCTTCTGACTGGAACATGCCTGTCATGTTGGTCTTAGAGACCAGTTGGTCTTAAACACCTTCTGCATGTCAGATGTGGACTTGCTCAAAAACAGCTATTCCCAATTAACTCTCTCTAGTTCCTGCCTAATACTGTTTTAATTTACCCAGCTCCAATTTAATGCTCTCCTGCAAGGTCCATCCTTAACCTTATCCATATCTATCTTAAAACTTAAGGAGTTGTGGTCACTGCTCCCTAAGTGTTCACTCACTGAAAGGTCGGTCACCTGGCCAGGCTCATTACCCAACACCAAGTCCAGTACAACCCTTCCTCTCATTGAACCATCCACAGATTGATTTAAGAAACCTTCTCGGATACATGGAGCAATTTTTTCCCCCATCTAAACCCCTTACACTAAGAAGGTCTCAGTTTAGAAACATAGAAAACCTACAGCACAATATAGGCCCTTAGGCCCACAAAGCTGCGGCGAACATGTCCTTACCTTAGAAATTACCTAGAGTTACCAACTGTCCTCTGTTTTTCTGAGCTGCATGTACCTGTCTAGGAATCTCTTAAAAGACCCTATCGTATCCACCTCCACCACCGTGGCCGGCAGCCCATTCCACATACTCACCACTCTCTGCGTAAAGAAAAAAAACTTACTCCTGACATTTCCTCTGTACCTACTTCCAAGCACCTTAGAACTGTGCCCTTTCATGCTAGTCATTTCAGCCCTGGGGAAAAGTCTCTGACTATCCACACAATCAATGTCTCTCATTATCTTGCACACCTCTATCAGGTCACTTCTCATCCTCCGTCGCTCCAAGGAGAAAAGGCCAAGTTCACTCAACCTATTCTCATAAGGCATGCTCCCTAATCCAGGCAACATCCTCTGCACCCTTTCAGAAGTTGAAGCCCCCCATGTCAATAACCCTATTATTTTTACACATTTTCTTAACCTGCTTGCATATTTGTTCCTCAGTGTCCTGGTGCCTATTGGGCCTTTGTAGTACAATCCCATCAGAGCGATTGCCGTCTTCCTGTTTTTGAGTTCTACCCATATAGACTTAGTAAACAAGCCCTCTATTATGTCCCCTCTGAGAGAAGCTGTGATATTGTCCCTGATTAGTAATTCAACCCTGCTCCTCTTTTCCCTCCCTCTCTTTTTTTTTCCCTAAAATATTGAAACCCTGGAACATTAGGCAGCCATTCCTGTCCCTCTCTCAACCACATCTCTGTAATGGCCACAATATCACAATTCCATGTACTGATCCATGCTCAAAGTTTGTCACCTCAACCCATAATCCTCCTAGTATTAAAATACACACACTTCAAACGATTGTATCTTAAGATCATTTATTTTGCTCCTGCCTGTTTTTACTGGCCCTAACATCTACCTTCCTCTCCATCTCTCCACTTTCTGAATGGGCTGTCTGGTTCCCATTCCCCTGCCAATCTAGTTTAAACCCTCCTGAGTAGCACTAGCGAACCTCCTGGCCAGGATATTGGTTCCCCTCAAGTTTAGGTGCAACCCATTCTTTTTGTACAGGTCATCCCTGCCCTAGAAGGGGTTCCAGTGAGCCACAAATCTGAAATCCTGCCCCCTTCACCCGTTCCTCAGTCACCCATTCATCTGCACCAGGAGTCATCCAGGGATTACTACACTGGAGGTCTTGCTCTTCAGTGTCTTTCCTGAGCTCCTATAGTCACTGCACAGGAGCTCTTCATACTTTTTATCTGTGTCATTGGTGCCAATGTGCACCACGACTGTTCCCAGGCATCTCTTTCTTGGCCGTAGAATCTTCTGTCTGTCCGCTTAACCATTGAGTCCCCTATCCGCTATCACTACCACACTGCCTGACTTTACCCTTCCCTGCTAAGTCTAAGAGCTGGACACAGTGACACCAGTCTGGCTGTTGCTGCTGTGCCCTGATGCCATTCCCTCCAGCATATCCAAAGGGGTATATCTGTGGCTGAGGGGAATGGCTACAGGGGAACCCTGCACTGACTGTTTACTCCCCTTACATCTCCTAGTGGTCGCCCATCTGCTATTTGAAGCCTGTACTCCAAGTGTGACCACCCCAGTAAAAGTTTCATCCATGAGGTCTTCAGCCTCCCAGATGGTTCTGACATCCATCTCCAGTTCCTTGATCTTGTCAGTCAGGAGCTGAAGATGGGTGCACTTCCTGCAGATGCAGTCATCAGGAAGGCTGTCAGATACCTTGAAATCCCACATCTCACAGGAAGAGCATTCCGCTGCCTTATCCATCCTGCCTACACTGAACTAAGGACTAAGGATTTACAGACAATAAAAAAAGCTTGCCTCCAGCATCTTGTGTGTGTTGCATTGGATTTCCAGCATCTGCTTACTTTCTCGTGTTTATAAAAGTATACCTGTGCCTTCTCTCTCAAACCTTTGTTTGCCAAATTTTTTTGTCATTTTATGAGATGCTCCCCTTTAATTATCCCTTTCTCTTTAAATTTCACCTATTTTCCAGTCTTCACTTCCAGTGTAGCTGATCTTACTGCCTCAGGCATTTAGGTACAATCCATCTGAGATTGACTAGGACAGGGCATCCCAACCTTCTTATGCTATGGACTCCTGCTATTAACTGAGGGGTCTGTGGACGCCAGGTTGGACACCCCTGCTCTAGGAACATGGCAGGACCCTTTTAAGTAACTCAGAAACAAACCTCACAAGTATTGTGAATCTGTTCCTGCAGCTGGTTTGAAACAATAGCTCAGATGGGCTTTGGACCTTCCAGCTTCTAAAAGCCAGGAGGTAAATGAGAGGAAGTGTTTACAAACCAAATGATTAATTTAAGTTACTCTTACTACAGCACAATAAGTGGCCTTGCAGCCCATCAGGTCCATGCTAGCTCCCATGGGATCACCCCCAATGCTGCCATTCCCCCTCCTCATTATCTTGTTCTCCTGGTTGCACGTGCCCCTCAACTTCCCTGTTGCTTCTTTTGCCGTGAACTTCCCCTATGTAGCAAGTAGCCCTCCAGCACCTTTTTAGGATGTGGGAAGAAACCCGATCATCCAGCAAGAACCACCATGGTCACAGGAAGAACACGCAAGCTCCACACGATCTGTACCCACATTCATGATTGGACCTGGGTTACAGTTTAGTAAGTTTCAATCCACACTGGAGTTTGAGGGCCTACTAAACTGATCAGGGTTTTCAATTAGGAGGTGCTGGACATTTGATAACAGGGCACACCTAATTTTTAAAATCAAAATATATTTTATTCATAACAAAATTATATATACAAAAGGAAGAAAAAGTCCTTTACATTTGTGATTTGTACATTCAGCCGTGTAAACTTTGAAAAGATTTTAATAACCACAAATCAATGCTGCACCATTGCCCTTCATTGCTTCCTGAGGTGATACCCCTTCCACTGCCTGAGGGATTTCCCCATCCTCCGGGTGTGGTGGTAGACGGAGCCCTGACTGAGGTCCTGCCCTGCAGAATTCAGTGTGGAATTTGTTGATTACTCTGCTGGAACCACCATCTCCCACTGTGTGAGGCTGACTTGTCTTTCTCCTAGGTATTCATCAGACTCCGCTCACACTGTTTCACGCTGACTTTCTCTCTCCCATTACAATGAGAGAAAATCCTGGGGATGCTCAGTTCTCCAGAAAGGTCATCTCAGTGGATGTCATTGTCATCTTTAACAATTTCCTTGCCCTGAGCCCACGACTGATATATAAGCCTCTGTGTGTCCATCGGGTGATAAGCAGTCTGTCAATTTGAACAAAAGGCTTTGAACATTCTGAATCAATGCCTCAGCATCCATTAGCTCAGGAAATTCAGTGTAATCGATTCCTCTGAGGGATATTGTAAAGGATCTTCCCAAAGAGCAGTATCACTCACACAGAACAAGGGGACATCAGAGCATAACTTTACTTTAATAGTGTGGCTGGGACTCCAGGGAATGCCCGTATTTGGAAACTTTGCAGGGAAGGCCAAGAAATGCTGGTTCAGACCTTTAAACCAAATATTGTACCTCTTGCCACTGTTGTTGCCAGCAATATATTACACATCTTCCTGTAAAAATGACAGTACATTCAGTGTTGCATTTTATTAAACAGTTGCTTTGAAATGTACATCCTCTCTGCTGCCATTTCAGTGCCGGGGTAATGATGTCTTCTGAAGGCGCTGATTTATACCAGTGATTCCCAAAAGATCACAGCTGAATCACTTGTGAAGTATCTACTCATTAAACTGGAAATTCCTACAGCTCCTTGGAGAAAGAACGGATTTCCTAAAGTTCAAACAGTCTTTCTTTATCACTGTGCTCAGGTCAGATTGGTGTAATATAGTATCTCGGCCCTGGTTCATGTGTCACCTTTTAAATTCATGAGCTTCTGCGTCAGTCCACAAGGGAACTTTTCAGGCCTGTTCAACAATGAGATACCAATCTGTATAGGGTTTTGGTAAGAGAGTAAAACACAGTAGGCATGATTGTTACAAGAATCTTCCCTAGCAACCTCCCCCCAGTGTCCGAAGAGCTGTGGATTCTGTCCAGACAGGCATAAATTATTTTCACTATGTGTCAAATCCAAGGAAAATGTACAGGGCAGAAAGGACCATGGAATATGCTTTCTATGACCTCACAAAAATCTTCAACTCTACTATTCATTCTCAAATTTGGCTGCCTTAGAATCCTGCTGGATTAATTCCATAAAGTCTCCTTGGACTTCTCCATCGCCTCGATTCTCTATCTAATACTCCGTTCCCCATCTCTCAATATCTCTATCCATTACTCTCTCTCATCGGGTCCATCTACCCATCAACCACACAAATGTTGGCCTATGTTTCTTATCCTTTACCTCCCTCCCTAGCCTGCCTGCATCTGCCCATTCTCCCTCGTTTATCTGGTTCCACTTGTGATTCTGTCTCCAGCCTTTGCCTCCACCTGCTCCCCTCTCCTGGTCCAATCTAGCCCTATCCTCCCCCACCTCATCATCCTCCACCTCGCTTGATTTGGTTTCTCACCTACCAGCCGCTGCTTCACCCCTCCCTCTCATCTCTTCACACTGCCTATCCTCTCTACACTCTCGGTCCAGACCCAGAACATTGATGGTCCCATTGCCTCCACAGATACTGCTTGAAATGCTGTTGCAGGAAAGCAGCATCCATCGTCGGGGAGCCCCACCACCCAGAATGTGCTCTCTTCTTGCTGCTGCCATCAGGAAGAAGCTGCAGGAGCTTCAGGACTCATACCACCAGGAACAGTTATTATCCCTCAACCATCAGGCTCCTGTACCAGAGGGGATAACTTCACTTGCCCCATCATTGAAATGTTCCCACAATCTATGGACTCAGTTTCAAGGACTCTTAATCTCATGTTCTCAATATTTATTGCTTACTGATTTATTATTATTTCTTTACTTTCCATTTTGCACAGTTGGTTGTCTTTTGCACACTGGTTGAACGCCCAGGCTGATGCAGTCTTTCATTTAATTTTATTATGGTTATTGGATGTATTGAGTATGTCCACAAGGAAATGAATTTCCGGGTTGTATATTGTGACAGAAATGTACTTTTGTAGCAGTGTGCTACACACAGCGCCAGAGTAACGACACGTAATCGGTGAATTGGAGTTGTGATAAAAGAGATTTATTCAAACTTCGTGGCCTTCCTTAAAGCCTTTCCGTTCCCGCCCTCCCTGGGCGGGACTGCTGTGGGGAATGCATATTCGCAGACCCTTCCCGCGCGCGGGATTTTCCCCCTGCTGGTGAAGATAGCCTGGCGCCCCTTTTGGGGCCGGCCTCTCTGCCGGTGCGCGCCGGTTCGTGTGTGCTAGAAAGTAGGTCGCCACACTTTGATAATTTTCTTTGGCTTTAAAGCCGTACAGTCAATTTTGTGTACACTCCATGAATTCTTCCTCCATAATACTACCTGGAATTCATGTAGGTTAAAGTCCCTTATGATCTTTATTGTATTAACTTGTTAAAGCCTTTCTTCCTTTATCTTAATCAGGGCTACTGCACCTTGTTTCTATTTTACTGGTCTGCTCTAAAGCTTAAGTATTCTGGAACATATAATTCCCAACTGAGGTTTCTTTGCAACTACATTGTTGTAACAGCTGTTAGATTGTACCATTTATTTCAAATTATGTTATTAACTTACCTATTTTAGGAAAGCTTTACACATCTAGGTAAAGAACCATCAATCTTGTCATTTCACTACCTTCTGTTCTGTGTTTGCTTGGAGATGTTCCCTTATGCATTCACCATCACTTCCTGTTCTGAGTCTGGTTTGAGATGTTCCTTATGTTGCTCCATCACTTTCTGACAGATTCTGATTATGACTACTTATTTCACATCCCTGCTCTGTGGCCTTTACCTTTCACTTTAATATGGGACCTCGTTTGTTTTTGTGTGATAGTTTTCAAGGCAGCTTATAGTTCAGAAATTAGAAGGGGCAGAGGGCAGTCTTTCAGATGGTCGCCAGTGATAACTGTGAAGGAAAGGGAAGGAATTCGCCAGCTATGCTGAACAGTTAGTGTGGATACAGGAATATGACAATGGCTGGACAATAGACGAGCATCATTGAGTTCAATCTCAGACTACTGACAGCTGAGAGCAGTGAAAAGAATGTCCTGTTTCACATTCTCCACCATTTTAAGTGCACCCAGTCTGTCCCAATTTATGTCACACTCCTCACATGGTCTGATGTTCACACCCTTCACCTGGTCTGTTCCAGTTTAAAAACACAAGCACGAGGAAATCTGCAGGTGCTGGAATTTCAAGCAACACACATAAAAATTGCTGGTGAATGCAGTAGGCCAGGCAGCATCTATAAGAAGAGGTACAGTCGACGTTTCAGGCCGAGACCCTTCGACCTGACTGTACCTCTTCCTGTAGATGCTGCCTGGCCTGTGTTCACCAGCGATTTTAATGTATGTTGCTGTTCCAGTTTATATTGGCACCCCTCACCCAATCTGTCCTACTTTATATTGGCACTGGTCTGTCCCAGTTTATATTGGTACTGATTACCCAGTCAGTCCCAGTTTATGTTGGTATTCTTTACCCGGTCTGTCCCAGTTTATGTTCACACCTCTCACCCGGTCTGTCCCAGTTTATATTGGTACTCTTTGTACCTTTGCTGAGCTTATACCAGAACTTTTATCTTGTTTATCGAGCTGCTTAGTTCTTTGCTGACATTCTACCCTCATTTCTTTGTCCTTTCAGCCACATACTAATTTCTTGAATCTATCATAGTACTCCGGCAAATTGTCAATCCTGAAATAGCAGGATGGAGCAGTGAAGACTCCAGATACTCATATCTGGATGAAAAACCTACGGGACAAATTATCCACGATCAGCACTCCTGATGCTGAGCCCCGCCCTCTGCGCATGTGCATGTGTGTGTGTGTGTGTGTGTGTGTGTGTGTGTGTGCGTGTGTGTAGTTTACCCCAGAGTTTCAATAAAACAATGGATGATTCCAGTCTCTGCTCCTGCAGCCTGTTTAAAGCTTTAAAGCCTTTGGATAACCACTGTGTTACCTTTGTAGGTTTTCTTTCACACTTGTAATCCCAGCTATTTACAATTTATACCACAAAGAGACAGAGAGCTTTGAGAGTCAAAGGTCAGTCAGCAGAAAACAAATCTGCTTTTTCTTTGTTAATCTCTTGACAGCTGGGTTTAAAAAAAGATTTAAATCCCGGATGGTTTTGTCTCTGAGACTGGGCAGTGAAAAAAAGGTTTAAATATTGGAGAGTCCCAGAATCCACAATTGGACATGCATCAATTAGACAATGCATGTCTGTTGACAAGTTAAGCCCCGGCTTTGATACAAACCCAGTCAAAAGCTAGGGATGCATTTGTATTATTCCGTTGTTCTCACTGTGACATCCTGTCCAACTGATGCTTCCATTATTTTGCACAATACAAGGTGGACATCCCAAATCCAGAGGCTCTAAAAGGCTGCAAATCCTGGGACCCATTGACATTGTCATGAGTTCTTGAGACTTGCTTCCAAACCAAGCGAACTGAAGGAAATGGGTCAGGGCCTGATACAAAACATTGGGTAGATTAACAATGATCTGACAGGTGGAACAGACTCAGAAATCAGGTTTAATATCACTGGCGTATGCTGTGAAATTTGTTGTTATACCGCAGCACTACAGTGCATTACATAATAATAGAAACCTGTAAATTACAGTGAAAATTATTATATTTTTAAAAAGTTAAATGAAGTAAGTAGTGCAAAAAGAGAAAACAAAAGTAGAGAGGGAGTGTCCATTCAGAAATTGGATGGCAGAGGGGAAGAAACTGTTCCTGAATCACTGAGTGTGTGCCTTCCGGCTTCTGTACCTGCAATGAGAAAAGGGCGTGTCCTGGGTGACAGTGGTCCTTAGTGATAGATGTCAAGGGGTTGAATGGCCTCTCCCCTCTCCTATGATTTCTTAATCATATATCAGCTCTGATCTACTGGTGTAATCAGCTTTTCTATGTAAGCTCTCATATGCGAATGATGTGCATCTGTAAAAGCGGATCTGCATGGCTGATGAAATTTCAGATTAGAGAGAGGGCACCTTTTTGTAATTAATGAGATGTCTGCCCAGGGAATGTGGGGGAGGCAGACTGTGTCAGCATAGACCTCCACTTCATTAATTCCCCGACGAGGGAGGAAAGCTGATGCAGAGTTGAAGAATAATGGCTTTCTTTGGGGATAGGCAGTAACCTCAAGATCTGTTCAGTCCTCTGGACAGCTTTTCAGGGGACTGTCACCTGACACCATGCTGAAGTTAACCACATTCTACAGAACAAACATGAACCGTACTGTTACCTCATGAGTAATTCTTGCTTTGCTGAATAATTAACTATTCTGCAACTACAGAGGGAATAAGCACATTTTCCCTCACTAACTCAAACAGAAAATCTCCACATTCAGAAATCCCAGTGGTTTGGCAGCCAGCTCCCCTGCCTTGGATTCAGCTTTCGCCCTTGCATTCACTGCGATTCAGGTTTCACACTTCTGTTCACAAACTCAGGCCCCAGCTCCCACACTCCCTTTAAACTAACCTGGGTCTGTTTCCCATGAAAATTACCCAGGCCTTGATTCCCACACTCTCTTCAAATTTACTGGTTAACTGGACAATTTATTATTCTACCAGGAAGCATATGAAAGAAAAAAAAAGAAAATGTCAGATAATTAACAGAAAGTAACATCTAATAGCTTGTAAAATCTACTAGCCCACCAGATTAATAGAGCTTTGCTTTACTGTACTCCGTATATTGAGCAAAAAGATCAGCTTTATTTTTCACGCGTACATCGAAACTAGCAGTCAAGTGCGTCATTTGGTGTCAAATTAAATCAGCGAGGATTGTGCTGGGGGGAGCCCACAAGTGTACCCATGCTTCTGGTGCTAGCATAACATTCTCACAACTTACTAACTTGATTAGCCCACTGCTCTACTCCCTCTGCATCCATGACTGTGTGGCTAGGCACAGCTCAAGTGCCACCTATAAATTTGTCGATGATACAACCATTCTTGGCAAAATCTCAGATTAGATTAGATTATGAGGACACTCAGTCCTCATTTATTGTCATTTAGAAATGCATGCATTACAAAATGATACAACGTTCCTCCGGTATGATATCAGATGGTGACAAGAGGCCATACAGGAGCGAGATATACCAGCTGGTTGAGTGGTGTCGCAGCAGCAACCTTGCACACAAGGTCAGTAAGACCGAAGAACTGATTGCGGATTTGAGAGAGGGGAGGATGAAGGAATACGCAGCAGTCCTCATGAAGGGATCAGAGGTGGAGAAAGTGAACAATTTCAAGTTCCTGGGTGTCAATATCTCTGAGGATCTAACCTGGCCCCAACATATTGATGCAGCTACGAAGAAGGCACAACAGTGGCTATATTCCATTAGGAGTTTGAGGAGATTTGGTATGTCACTAAAAACACTCACAAGTTTCAACAGATGTACCATGGAGAGCGTTCTAACTGGCTGCATCACCGTCTGGTATGGGGAGGCAGGGCACGGGTTGGTGCTGCACAGGATTGATGTAAGTTGCAGAGGGTCGTAAATTAGTCAGCTGCAGCATGGGTACCAGCTTCCATCATATCCAGGGCATCTTCAAGGAGCGATGCCTCAAAAAGGCGGCATCCATCACCCCGGGCATGCCCTCTTCTCATTGCTACTATCAGGAAGTGGGTGCAGGAGCCTGAAAACACTCATTCAATGATTCAGGAACAGCCTTTTCCCCTTTGCCATCAGATTTCTGAATGGACATTGAACCCATGAAAACCACCCCATTACTTTTTTGTTTCTATTTTTTTGCACTACCTATTTAATTGAACCATTTAATATATACATACTATATTTACTGTAATTCCATTTTTTCTCTATTATGTATTGCATTGTACTCTATTGCAAAGTAATTCACAGTTCTTCTCTCTATTATGTATTGCATTGTACTGCTATTGCAAAGTTAGCAAATTTCATGACATATGCCAGTGATGTTAAACCTGATTCTGACAACCCAAACCGTACATTTTTGGACTGTGGGAAGAAACCGGAGCACCTTTAGGAAACCCATGTAGTTACAGGCATTCAACTTCCTTACAGACAGCGAGCAGCAGGAATTGAACCCCAAACTTACAGCCAGCACTGCAAAGTGTTGCACTAATTGCTACCCTACCATGCCACCCATTAATAATTGGTCTTCTGAGTAAACAGCTAGCTAACAATAATGAGGAAACTCGGTACAGTTCCAATGAATAGTTGTGTAGAATTAATAACTCTTCAGCAGTAAGTGTTATTGAGCATGGAAACAGAACCTTGTGGCCAACTCATCCTTCCCATCCAAAATGTCTTCAGAAGCTAGTCTTATTTGCAAGAGGAAGTCTGCACCTGCTGCAACACATACAAAAGAAACCCAGCAGGTGAGGCAGCGTTAGTGGAAATGAATAAACAGTCGACATTTTGGGCCAAGGCCCTTTTTCAGGACTGAGAAGGAAGGAGGAGGATGCCAGAATAAAAAGGAGGAGGGAGGGGAAGGAGAATTATTGAAAGGTGATGGGTGAAGTCAGGTGGGTAGGAAAGGTATAGGGCTGGAGAGGAAAGAATCTGATAGGAGAGGAGAGTGGACCATAGGAGAAAGGGAAGGAGGTCCACTTTGCCTGTTTGGCCCATATCCATCTCAACATTTTTTATCCACATATTTGTTTCAATACCTTTCAGACATTGTAATTGTACCTCAGAATCAGAATCCGGTTTATTATCACCGGTATGTGACATGAAATTTATTAACTTAGCAACAGCAGTTCAATGCAATACATAATATAGAAGATAAATAAATAAATAAGACATCAATTACAGTAGATGTATATTGAATAGATTAAAATATGTTAAATATGTTATCACCAATCCACACAGATTGTGGTCTCCTGGTTAGGAAGTCAAGGATCCAATTGCAGACGGAGGTACAGAGGCCCAGGTTCTGTAACTTCTCAATCAGGATTGTGGGAATGATGGTATTATAAATGCTGAGCTATAGTCGAAGAACAGCATCCTGACATAAGTGCTTGTGCTGTCCAGGTGGTCTAAAGCCGTGTGTAGAGCCATTGAGATTGTCTGCTATTGACCTATTGTGGCGATAGGCAAATTGCAATGGGTCCAGGTCCTTGCTGAGGCAGGAGTTCAGTCTAGTCATGACCAACCTCTCAAAGCATTTCATCACTGTCAATCTGAGTGCTACCAGGTGATAGTCCTTAGGCAGCTCATACTATTCTTCTTAGGCACTGGTATAATTGTTGCCTTTTTGAAGCAAGTGGGAACTTCCGCCCATAGCAGTGAGAGGTTGAATATGTCCTTGAGTACTCCTGCTAGTTGGTTGACACAGGTTTTCAGAGCCTTACCAGATACTCCATCAGGACCTTCCGCCTGTGAGGGTTCACTCTCTTTAACGACAGCCCAAGATCGCCTCAAGAATGTCCTCTGGAAGCTAGCTCCGTATGTGAAAGCTTCCCTTTCAAATCGTTCTCCCATGTCACTTTAAATCCATGTCCTCCATTGTGGAAGCAACACACACAAAATGCTGGAGGAACTCAGCAGGGTAGGCAGCACCTATGGAAAAAAAAGTACAGTCAAAGTTTTGGGCCAAGACGCTTTAGTAGGACTGGAGAAAAAAAAATGAGTAGATTTAAAAGGTGGGGGGAAGGGAGCCTGAAGGTATTGGTTTACTGAGTCAGGAGGGCTCCCAGTTTTGTTTTCTGTTTGTAAAACAGATGGTTCTTCACTACTAACACAGACAAAATGCTAGAAGAACTCAGCAGGTCAGGCAGCATCTATGGAAATGAATAAAGAGCCATTGTTTCAGGCTGAGACTCTTATTCGTGAGTCCTGATGAAGTTGTCTCAGCTCAAAACATTGATTCTTTATTCATTTCCACAGATGCTGCCTGACTTGCTGAGTTCCTCGAGCATTTTGTCTGTGTTGCTCTGGACATGCAGCATCTGCACAGTCTCTTGTGTTCATGTTGTTCACTGGAAGGTGATTGCACTCCTGCACAGAATACAGATGGGCTTGTGTTGATGTGACATCATCATCATCATCATCATTATGTGCCATGTCATATGACGTCATCATTATGTGCTATGTCATGTTATTGGCAATCATGGTCTCCATCACTATGATTGTTCTTGGCAATTTTTACTACAGAAGTGGTTTCTTCTGGGCAGTGTCTTTAAAAGATGGATGAACCCAGCCATTATTAATACCCTTCAGAGACTGTCTGCCTGGTATAACCAGGGCTTGTGATATGCACCAGCTGCACATATGACCATCCACTACCTGATCCCATGGCTTCACGTGACCCTGCCTGGGGGGAGGGGGGAGGAAGCAGGTGCTACACCTTGCATAAGGGTGACCTGTAGGCTGGCGGGAATGAAGTAGCAGTTTGGACCAGGACGATTATCTGATTTAGCATGAAAACAACCCCATCTTCATTCTTCTGTGAACCCAACATCACCAAATGTCATCAGTGACCCTTGTTGACGGGGATGAGGTGTTATCCTCAAGTATTGCACCTTAGTGGTCAGATTATACATACATAGCTATGGTGCCAGAGGAGGTGGTGAAATCAGACTTGCCAATGTATTTAGACAGACATTTCAACAAGCATAGCCCACAACATATATGTTGAACATAAACTGAATTAAACTAAAGCAACACACAAAAAACACTGGAGGAATGCAGCAGGTCAGGCAGCACCTATGGAATGAATAAACAGTTGATGTTTTGGGCCTAGACCTTCATCAGGACTGGAAAGGAAGGGGGAAGATGCCGGAGTGAAAAAGGTGGGGGGGGGGGGAGGAGGAAGAGGATAGCTGGAAGGTAATAGGTGAAGCCAGATAGGTGGGAAAGGTAAAGGGCTGGGAAGGAAGAAATCTGATAGGAGAGGAGAGTGGACCACAATTCCCAGACTTACAGAGTTGTTATTAATGAAGGCACAGGAGACCACAGCTGGTGCAGTCTGAAAAACAAACTGCTGGAGGAACCCAGCAGGTCAAGTTTGTGCTCAGCAGGTAATTTGCCCCCTGACTTTCCAATGGGATTTATGTTTCCACATGTAGAATTCCTTCTAATGACATCAACAGTGACACAAAGATTAACACAAGAGAGATTTTCAACCATGGTGATCTGCTCTGATAGATGGCCAACGTATGTCTGCAGAACCATCACATTTTACCTGCCTCTTTCACTTACGGGCCAACAATTTTTTTATCCGCATTGTTTGATTGCTAAATGGGAAAAAAACAACCTGTCCTGTCTCTATCAGCCCAAATTTTAACCCTACATTTCTTCTCTTTTCCCAGATTCGGTCTTCACACAGCAAGAGTGACCTCAACATCAGGACTGATGATCTTCACGAAGGTCTGACATCAGGTCTTCCCTTCCTCCCTTCCTGCTCCCCACTGCTGGTGGGAGCTTCAGATGATGGAACTGAAGGTGTGGGTGGACGGGGTTCAGCGAGTGGTCTGTGGCGTCAGTGAGAAGACAACATGCCAGGAGGTGGTCATTGCTTTGGCTCAGGCCATGGGTAAGGACAAGGCCTTTCCGACTGGTTGCAGCCAACATAATCCTGAATACCAAATGTACAGGATCACCCTCTCAAAAGGCGTGTGAAGTGGGGGCTTTTTGTACCTCAGAAAAGAATGTTGCACTGGATTCCTGTGGATTTTATTCCAGCCTGCAGTGTGTTTTGCGGGGGGTGGGATAGGGTGGAGAGAGTATGAAATTCAAGCTGAGTGGGCACCAACAAATAATCATCCATTTACACTACCAATTCCATTTTAAGATTCCCATGTTCCCATAACTCTCCCTCCCCACCATTTTCTACCTTTCTTGAAAAATTTAACCACGGCCAATTTACTTATGGGTCTCCACCCACATGGTCACATGCAACCTTTACACAAGCAGCAGCCAAGGTCACGATTGAACTAGGATCATCAGATCTGCGAGGCAGCTGCCTCACTGCGCTTGGAACCCCTTTGGAAATTCCAGGGAAAGACAGCTGAAGAAAAAAAATCAGTCATGTGGCACAGAAGAGGCCATTTAGCCCACTCGTGCTAGTTAACTATTTCAAAGTTCCTTCCAGTTTATCCCATTTCCTTACTATCCCCACAGTAGTTCAAGCATAATATCCAGCCTGAACTGCAGTGCCTTAATTTGATCTCAATTTGCAAAGTGAAGCACAGAGAGTTTAAGAATCTGGTGACAAGCTAAGGAGTGAGTGGAGAATGAGATTAGGGTGGATGGTTATTGAAAGGGAAGAAAATGAGGAGAAAGTGAAATTAAATAAGACAGAGTTGCAGTCAAACTGGGAACATCTCCATAGAGAGTGAAGTGTAAGCAAAATGCTTGCAGAAGTGAGAGAGCAGCCTGAATGAATGTATACTCACTGTTTGGTCCAAATGCCATCAGATGATGTATAGGGCTACAGGGAGACAGAGAGACAGCTGACTGCATATCCTCATACAGAATCCAAATCAGCTTCATTACCACTGGCGTGGGTCGTGAAATTCGTTGTTTTGTGGTAGAAGTACATTGCAATACATAAAAATATTACTGCAAGCTACAATAAAAATAAATAAAATCTATAAATAGTGAAAAGATGAATAGTGAGGTGGTGTACGTGGGTTCACGGCCCATACAGAAATCTGATTGCTGAGGGAAAGAAGCTGTTCCTAAAATATTGATTGTGGGTCTTCAGGCTCCTGTACCTTCCCCCCTCCCGATGGTAGCAATGAGAAGAGGTCATGTCCTAGATGGTGAGGATCTTCAATGATTGATGCTGCCTTTTTGAGGCTCCACCTTTTGAAGATATCCTTAATTACAGGGCATAATAATGACCTTTCTTCATATACTCCCTCATGAATAAGTCCAGGGATTTTATTATAGTTTGCAGCGTCACTGCGGCCTAAACTGTGGTCTTTGTCCTTAAAGCCTATGTAATGGCAGCAACAAGCAGCAGTGTATCCCTCAGCACCTAGGCCTGGTGCATGCTGGTGCCAATCAGTCCAGTGAGCTTCAGACAAACCACAGTGTCTCCTTCACGGAGGTGATCATCTTCGTGCAGTCACTGATGTTTGTTCAGTGTGTGTCCCTCGGAAGAGCTCACAGAACAGTCCTGTGTCACACAGCTCCATGGGATGAACCTCAATGAGACCATGGCGTGTCTCTCACTCAAAGTTTTGGCAAATGCATATTCCAGTAAAAGAAGATTGATAGTCCTCGGTACTGACAACCAGACTGAGGCTTGTAGTGGCACCGGGAAGATGGCTGTGCATGAACATTCTAATGGGGGAGGGCCTTCCTCACCACCGGTACGTACGTCAAGGTCTCGGTGCTTGTTTGGAAATTCTGGAGAAGGTAAAATTGTTAATTATCATGATCAGTTGCTACTACAGGCACCACAGAGAAACAGTAGTGAGATCATGGACCATATATGATTACAGGGGATGAGCTGTGCGCTGTGTTGAGGCAAATTAGGGTGGATAAAGCACTGGGGCCTGACAAAGTGTCCCATTGGACCCTGTGGGTGGTTAGTGCAGAAATTGCAGGGGCTCTAGCTGAGATATTTAAAATGTCCTTGGCCACAAGTGAGGTGCCAGAGGATTGGCGGATAGCTAATGTTGATCCGTTGTTTAAGAAAGGCTCTGGAATAAGCCAAGAAATTACAGACTGGTGAGCCTGATATCAGTAGTAGTAAAGTTATTGGAAGATATTCTAAGGGACTGGGTATATAATATTTGAACTAATAGGGCCTGATTAGGAATAGTCAACCTGGCTTTGTGCGTGATAGGTCACATCCAACCAATCTTATAATTTTTTTTGAAGAGGTTACCAGGAAAGCTGATGAAGGAAAGGCAGTGGATGTTGTCTACATGGACTTTGAACAAGACCTTTGACAAGGTACCACATGTGAGATCGGTCAGGAAGGTTCAGTCACGTGGCATTCAGGATGAGTAATAAATCAGATTAGACATTGGCTTCATGGGAGAAGTGAGAAAGCGATAGTAAATGGTTTCCTCTCTAACTGGAGGTTGGTGACTAGTGGTGTGCCACAGGGATGATAAATGTGGTTAACTGGATCAGCATATTTGCAGATGACACCAACATCAGGACAACAAGGAAGACGATCAAAGCTTGCAGCCTAATTTGGACCAGCTGTGAAAATGAGCTGAGAAATAGCAGATGGAATTTAATGCAGACAAGTGTGAGGTGTTGCATTTTCGGCAGACAAACAAGGATAGGGATAACACAGTAAACGGTAAGGCACTGAGAAATGCAGTAGAACAAAGGGATCTGGGAACACAGATCCATAATTCATTGAAAGTTGTGTCACAGGTAGATAGGGTAGCAAAGGTACATTGGCAATCGGCCTTCATAAATCAATGTATTGAGTACAGGAAATGGGATGTTACGTTGAAGTTGTATAAGATGTTGGTGAGGCCTAATTTGGAGTATTGTGTGCAGCTCTGGTCACCTAGCAACAGGAAAGATACCAAAAGATTGAAAGAGTATAGAGAAAATTTGCCTGGACTTGAGGATCTGATCTATAGGGAAAAGTTAGGATTTTTTTTTCCCCTGGAGCCATGGAGAATGAGGGAAGATTTGATAGAAGTGTACAAAATGATGAAGGGCATAAATAGGACAAATGTAAGCAAGCTTTTTCTACTGAGATTAGGTGAGACTAGAACTAGAGATCATGGGTTAAGGGTGAAAGATGAAATGTTTACACAGAACACAAAGGGGAACTTCTTCACAAAAGGTTGGGAACTCCTGACTTCGAGGTTGGTGAGAGAGTGGAATGAAGTGGTGGGTGCAGGTTCAATTTCAACATTGAAGAGAAGTTTGGATAAGTACATGGATGGGAGGGGTATGGAGAGCTATGTTTCAAGTGCAGGTCGATGGGAAGGGTCTGTTTCTGTGTGTTAGTGCTCTGTGAGTTCATGGCTCTATAGCAGCTAATTGCTGTGATGAACATTGTAGCCGATACAATTCTGGGCACACTTGCAGTTTGCCTCAAGGATTAGTATAGTCAGCCACTAAGGTGAGCATTACTGTGTGAGACCAGCTACCTGAAGCTTCACCAGGACTTGTTATCGAGGTAGTTGTAATCAGCGCTACAGGCAATACAGTTAAGAACATATTGGAAGCACCATGCTCAGTGCTCACTTTGGATTCTACAGCAGGTTCACAAAGGCAGCAACAACACCAGTTCACTACAGCTAAACATCCAGTTGTCAGCTATAGTCTGTTATCATAAGGTGAAATAGGACCTGTTGTGTAGTTCCACATTCTAATCATTCTTCCTTCTCTGTTGTTATACATTTTTGTTATTTCTCTCTCTTGGTTTGACTGTTTTCTATCCTTCGGTTTATCATCAGTGCCTGAAGCACAATCGCTGATTTGAAAGCAAAAGCCCCAACAATCTGCAGACGCTGGAAATCTGAAAAACTTATCATGTGGGACAACATCTTGCAAGGGATAAATAGTCAATGTTTGAATCTGTGACACTTCATCAGAATTGGCACCAACTGGTTAAGAGATGAGATCCGTTTTCTCTCCAACAGAAGTCCTGTCTGATACCCAGCAAGGGATGAAGCCCCATAGGGCAGCCAGCACGCACTTTGTCAGAATTGCTGACTAAACAATACATACAGCTAATGTTGGGAGGATACTCCCTGGCCTATTAACTGATTATGGAACAAACACTTCAGTTGGAATCCCCACAGATGAACAGGCAATGAAAACTTGCCTTACTCCTTCCTCTACCCCTCCCCCCCCCCGGTCTTCTTATTCTGGCTTATTCCCCCTTCTTTCCCAGTCCTGATGAAGGGCTTCAGCCTGAAACATCAACTGTTTATTCATTTCTATGGATGCTGCCTGACCTGCTGAGTTCCTGCAGTATGTTGCGTGTGTGTTGCTCTGGATTTCCAGCATCTGCAGAATCTCTTGCGTTGATGATTTGTTGCTCCACTGCGAAGTCTCCTCAAGGGATGCCTTCCTTTCTCTCTGATGAGAGTTCAGTGAAACTCTCTCTTGCTGCTCTCCAATTCTTACTCCTTCCTCTCCCCACACCTTTTTGGTCTGGCTTCTTCCCACTTCCTTTCTAGTCCTGATGAAGGGTCTCACTCTGAAAGGTCAACTATTTTGAGAAGTCTCCTCAGGTCCCTGTACCCCCTCCCTGGTGGTGGAAATGAGAAGAGGACATGTCCCAGATGGTGAGGGTCCGTAATGATGGGCCCTCCTGAGGCGCCAACTTTGGAAGATGTCCTCAATGGTGGGGAGACGTGTCCAAAATGGAGGGGGATGAGTCTACAACCCTGTGCAGACTCTTTCGACCAGTAGGGACAGACCGTATCTCTGAACTCTTTCGACCAGTAGGGACAGACCGTATCTCTGAAGGTCTAGTTCCAGACTGGCATGATGACTCTGGGAGAGCACTCAGCAAGGGAAATTGGAGTAGGGACAGAGGCAACTCTGTGGACAGGTGATTCATCATTGAGCCAACCTCAGCCCTCACTCAGATGACTCTTTAATAAGTACCCCATCTGGTTTGATTCACATCAACGCCAGACACAGGATAATGCCTTGCATGGTGTAACCATTGGAAGGGTGGGCACTAAGAGATCTGTGCAATTCTGGACCACAATGTAATCAGCAAAATGCTTTTGATGGTGTAACCACTAAAACGCCGGCCATGATATAACCATTGCAATGGAGGACATCAAACATAGAAGAGTACAGCCCAGAAACCTGCCCTTCAGCCCAGCATGTTTGTCCCACCTTGATGCCAATTTAAACTAATCCCATCAACCTGCGCATGGTTCATATCTGTCCAACCCCTGTTTATTCTTGCACAGCACTAAATGCCTCTTAAGTTTAGTATCTGTTTCCCCCACCTCCCCTAGCAGTGCATTCTTAGCACCTGGCACTCTCTGTGTAATTTTCCTTTAAATCCTACCGCACGCCCCCACCCCCACCCCATGTTAAACCCATGCCCTCTAATGTTTGACATTTCCACTCTGGACAAAAGACCAGGCTAACTTCGAAGATTCAAAATACATTTATTATCAAAGTATGTACACAGCTTACAAATCTGAGATTTGTCCTCCCACAGGCAGCCACAAAACAAAGAAACACCATGGAACCTGTCAAGAAAACATCAAACACCCAACGTTCCAAAAAAAATTTGCGCAAACAGCAGACAGGGAGTGGAGAACACATAGAAAATCAAACATCAATCCAGGAGCGCTGCAGAGTTCAGTTCAGTGTTCCACCACTGCAGGCCGCAGGGCAAGGCATTCTTTGCTGAAACCCCCCCCCCCCAGACTGAACCAATCCCCCTGATCAAACTGCTCAAAAACAGCAAATAAAAGAGTAACTAGAATCCAGGAACACATGCAACATGAACCCCAAAGACCCCAAAATGAGTCCACAGCCTTTCCAATCAATCCATGTGACATGGATTCCAAGACTCCTGCAGTTTCCTCTGACAGCAGCTCGTGAGAGGGAGAGGGAGACCGGTCAAATGCAGGCAGCTGGGGCCGAGCACCTGCTCGTCCTCTGCTCCCATCCTTGTCGACTTCAACCTCGCCTGCCACCTCAGTGGGAGAAAAGCAATGGAGCCAATCACTTTGAACCCAGAATAGAGGCCGTTCGTTCCAAACACACATCGCATGAATGGTGATGCATATTGAGAATAAGCTGCCAGAAGCAGTGGATAGGAATGGTTTGGAGGGCTTCGGGCCATATGTGGGCAGGTGGGACTAGTTCACTGGACAAGACATTTGGCATGGCTGGTGAATTGAAGGGCCTTGTTCCATTCTGTATGACCCCGTGACTGACAAGTACCTGTGAATCCCATGTGCCTTAATCTTCCAGGTTAGACTACTATGAGGGACCTTGTCAGATGCTTTACTGAAATCCTTGAAAACCACAGTCACTGTTGTACATTCATCAATGACCTTTGTCTTCTCTTAAAAAGACCCAGTCAATTTCAACCTCCCCTGCCCAAAGCCATGCTGGTGGCCCATTTTCCTCAGGATAGAGTGGGGTTCTTTCCAATCCTGACAAGAATGGCAAATAGAAATTTGCCATTCTTTATAACAAAGCTGGTATTGACAAATTTAGGCAAAGGCTATGTCCATTAATAATAATATTTCTTAAAATATTTTTTCATTGTAGGTAAGGTTTTAAATACTATTGATGGTCTTAAAATAAACACAGCTGCTACAGGATTCACAAAACTAGAGTGTGTGTGTGATTTGGCAAAATTGTAGCTGGCGGAAGGTTACAGTGAGAAGGCCGGCGAATGGAGTTGAGAGAGAAAATAAATAAGTCATGGTTAAATGGCAGAGCAGGCTCGATGGGCTGAATGGCTTAATTCTGTTCCTATGCCTATGGTCAATGGATAAGAACAATTGCCTGCAGCTGGTAAATCCATTTTGCCGGTCTGCCGAGCACTTGTTCATATGTGCGGACCGTTCCTAGGGTAGGAAGGACCTGCATCGCTGCTGTAACCAGCCCATTGGTGGACACCCTCTAACCAGTAAAACGCTGCACACAGTGTACCAATTGCAGTTTGTTCATTCATTCGTTATCCGCCGTGTCGTATGACGTGGGTGATCATGGTCTTTCTATGACCATGATTGTTCTTGGCAAATTTTTCTACACAAGTGCCTTGCCATTGCCTTCTTCTGGGCAGTGTCTTTACAAGACAGGCGATCCCAGCCATGACCAATACTCTTCAGAGATTGTCTACTTGGTGTCATTGGTCACATAACCAGGACTTGTGATCTGCACCAGCTACTCATACGACCATCCACCACCTGCTCTCATGTCTCCACGTGACCCTGATCAGGGGGGCTAAGCAGGCGCTACAAGGATGACCTGCAGGCTAGCAGAGGGAAGGAGTGCATACACTTCCTTTGATGGAGACGTACCTCCACCCCGCCACCCAAATTGCAGTACTGAACGTTATGAGACCAGGTCAATTCTGGACACGGATTGTTCAATGCAATCGCCTACACGGGGCTATGCTGGACACAGAGTAACCAACGCCTTCCAACCTCTTCCCTCTACAGGAACCTGATTTGTAGCAACAGCACCAGGTCCCTCGCCCTCATGCACAGTAAATGTCCATTCCCATCTTGCCAAGTTACGCACAATTTTTAGGCTGTTTGAAGGGCAAAGTACTGTAAATGGCCATTTACCTCAACTTCTTATTTGCGGTCTGCTTGATCCTTTCCAGTGAAGCCTCTAGGGCTGTAAAACTGCCTTGTGGGCCCAAAGAGGCCCAGGCCAGGTCGCCTCTGAAATTATACATGCCCCACGATGTACTTACATGTTCACTCATCTCAGAAACAAAATAAACAAGAAAACGCTAGAATCTCTCAGGTCGACAGGCAGCATCTGTGCTGAAAAAGCGGAGGTAACATTTCAAATTGAGGAAGGTTCTGACAAAGGGTCTTCTGTATGAAATATTATCTCTGTTTCTCTTCTCACACATGCTGCCTAAACTGCTGAGTATTGTCAGTAATTTCTGTTTTTGTTTCAGATTTCCAACATCTGCAGTTGTTTTGGGTTTGACCTGGACAGAAATGTGGCTGCAGGGCTTGTTCATGGGGAAGGAACCTTAATGCAAAACTTCGATACTGAGCATCTGGGCCATTGATGGGGGACATCTAACATTTAAATACTTCCCTGGTGCTTCCTTCTGGTGGACTGGCTTGGGCAATCTATTCTACTTCTGACTACCTCCCAGAAACTGGCCATCGGTTTTCTTATCCTTCAATACTCTGACAACTGGGCTACAGTCACTCACAAACCAACCCAGTTCTATTATGTTAAGGAAGTATCCGATGAGAAAATTGCCTCTGTTGTCACGGCAGGAGGGGTGTAAAATGGTGAACAAAAGAGTTCTGTAGTGTCCCTGCCTCCCAAGTCACAAAAATGTATCTAACCTCATATTTCATACTGTCTGTATGTTTGGAGTGGAATTGGAATTGGCTTATTATTGTCACCTGTAACAAGATAGAGTGAAAAGCTTGTCATGCATAGTGTTCATACAGATCAATCATTACACAGTACATTGAGGCAGAACAAAGTAAAACGATAACTGAATGCAGAATAAAGTGTAACAGAAAATGCAGAGCAGGTAAACCAGGTGCAAGATTATAATGAGGTAGAGTGAGAGGTCAACAGTCCATCTTTTTGTACTAGGGAACTATTTAACATTTTGATAACAAGCAGGTAAAAGCTACCTGGTGGTACGTGCTTCATATCTTCTGCCCAATGGAAGGGAAATGTCTGGGGTGGGTGGGACCATTGAATATGGTGGCTCTTTTACTGAGGCAGTGAGAAGCATAGACCGAAACCATAGCAGGTAAGCTGGTGTCAATGGTGTTCTGAGCCGAGTCCTCAACTCTCTGCCATTTATTACAGTCACAAGCAGAGCAGTTGCCAGACCAAACTCTACTGCACCCAGACAGGATGCCTTCTACGATGCATCAATAAAAAAACGGGTTGCAGAGATTTGCTAAATTTCTTCAGCTTCCTGAGGAAGTTGTTGCAATGTGTGGATCTATTTCTTTTCGAGCAATGACCACCCCCCCCCCACCCTTAGCACTGCATATTGATCTGTTTCCTGCTCAAGCGCATTGTTTTCTCTCTCTCTCTCTCTCTCTCTCTCTCTCTTTTGCTGCAATGTGAACACACCAGTTAAAACCATCTCCTGAGTGCATGTTTTTATTTAATCAATTACAGCAAATTGGCGACGAGTATGAACCTAAAGGTCAGAAAATATCATGAACTGCACCGACAGTTATGGCACGATTACGGGACGAGATAACAAGAGTTAAACAGCACAAGGAGACTGTCACAGATGCTCACAAATGTGAGTGCAGTGGATAGTAACAGTGACAGACGGGCTGCATTTAAAGTGAAAATAACGTGCCGGTGGCTTCATTTGGGAGAGTTGATGAATTTGATTTGATAGTACTAATGAAGGCTGGGAGTCGTATATCAAGAGAGTTGAACTGTATTATAACGCTAACAATGTGGAGGAGCAAAAGAAAGCCCCTACACTTCTCGGCTTAATGGGTGCAGGAATGTACAGTCTCTTACGAGCAAGCAAGGAATTTGATGGAATTTGATGAAATTGTTACTATTTTACAAAATCACATGAGCCCTAAACCACTTGTAATAGCTGAGAGATTTAAATTTTACAAAAGGAACCAGTCGAAAGATGAAAGCATTTCTGAATACATTGCAGAACTGCGCAAACTTTCCCAGTACTGTGACTTTAGAGATGGACTTTCTGATGTATTAAGGGACAGGCTTGTATGTGGCATACATAGTCAAAACAATCAAAAGAGGCTACTATCGGAAAGAGACCTAACCTTAGAAAGGGCATTGACCATTGCAATATCATAAGAGACTGCAGCAAAGGATGCAGCAGAACTACAGAAAAGGAAGTCGGAATGTGAAATGCACAAAATGTCCCTGAATGGTGCAAAAAGCGAAAGACGTTATCGACGTAGCAAATCCTCTCATTATGCAACTGACTGCAGAAAGTGTCACAGACGAGGTCTCATAGAGAAAATGTGCAAGGCGGACAAAAAGCACAACTGTGTGAAAAGTCTCAAACACAAAACTAAGCAAATTCATAAAGTTACTGAATGTAAAACAGAATCAGACAATGCAGAGTCTGATCAAGGTGAGCTGTCATGCCTAGAACTGCATAGTATAAGTGAAGCAGATCACAAAATCATCTGGTTCACAATAGATGTGTCTGGTGTAAAACTAAAAATGGAGATGGATACAGGGTCAGCTTTGTCTATAATTCCAGAGGCTGACTACAACAGACTGTTTTCTAAGATACCATTAGAGAAGACCTCAGTAATGCTAAAAACTTACACAGACAAAAAAGTGTCTCCCAAAAACAAACTGAAAGTAAGTGTGACATATGGAGGCCAAACATAACGGTTAAAGGTTTATGTATTGAACTTCTTTGGACGTGAATGGTTGAGAAAAATCCAACTAGACTGGCACTCAATCAAAGCTCTCAGTGTGGCATCAACAGGCAACTGCAGTCCAAATGGTAGCACTAACCAGAGACTGGCACAGCTGCATAATGCTAATCAGAAGGTATTTTAGAAGGCAACAGATAAACAGATTGAAGACTTGGCCAAAATCTGTTTGGGATGCCAAAAATTTCAAAGTGCACCCCCACAGGCAGCGTTACACCCATGGGAGTGGCTGTCTTCACCATAGCAAAGAGTATATATTGATTTTGCCGGGCTGTTCATGGACTCCATGTTTCTGATTGCTGTGGATGCACATTCAAAGTGGCCAGAGGCTACACCAATGAAGTCAACCACCTCACCAAAGACTGTCTTTAAGGACTTTCTTTGCCAGAAATGGCTGTCAGAAGAATTCCGACTATGCATGAAGAAAAATGGCATCAGTCATTTCAAGTCAGCCCCAGATGGAACAACAAATTGTGTGAATGAAAAGCTATCCGAACCTTCAAGAAGTCCATTAAAGTGATGGACAAGGAGTGCATTTCTCTACAGCATAAGGTGGACAGGCTCTATTGTGTGTAACAGAACTCTGTTCGAGGCACAACAAATCAAACACCTGCAATGAGCAGGAATCTGAGATCTTGCATAGACCTCCTGAAACAAGATCTGCGGAGGAAAGTGCAGAATGAACAGTTCAGCCAGATGCCAAGTGAAGCAGCAAGGAGTTTCCAGATCGGACAGAAAGTCCTAGTGCATGATTATCGAGCAGACAAGTGGACGCCTGGTAGGATGGCTACAAGAACTGGACCACTGAAGTATACAGTGGATGTTGGAGATCAGACACCGAGACGTCAAGTGGATGAATCAGATAGTGGATGCTCAACCAAAGAACACACCTGAGTCGACTGCATCCAATAAGATGGACATATTACAGTCTGAACTTACCTCTCAGTCAGGAAACCGAGAACATTGTCTTAGACAAAACACCTGCCAAACCTGATGCCACTCCACAGGGCCAGTGGCGCTATCCTGAAAGAAACAGAGCATCACCCAAAAGACTGAACTTCTAGAAATGTGGAGTTAGTTATGCACTGTTATTGTGAAAGGGTGTATATTTGAAATATGCATTTATGAAACGGAAAGTGAATGTATTGTACATATACAGTTTAATGTTGCATTAATCTAAAAGGGAGGAAGTGTAATGTGTGGATCTATTTCTTTTAGAGCAATGACCCCCCTCCCCCAGCATTACATTTCATTACATTTCCATCTGTTGTCTGTGCATGCACATTGTTTTCTCTCTCTCTCTCTCTCTCTCGCTGCAATGTGAATACACCAGTTAAAGCCATCTTCCACGTGCTTGCTTTTATGTAACTGAGATGTAGTTGTGCACAGACACAACAGTTGCCATGACGTAAGTATGGTTGGACCAGGTCAGGCTGTTGGAGATGTTCAGCAAAGGGCTGTCCATTCTGGGTGGTGTCCAGCTGCTTCACTATTCCAGGGTCACTGGCTCAATCTAGACCAGTGTGCAGTTTACTCATTCTCTTTGGGTCTTCCTTTTCAGAGAGATATAAAGTTAAAAATAAATTTCTTATCAATATATGTAAAGAGTGTGGCACCATATACTACCCTGAGATTCATTTTCTTGCAGACATTCACAGTAGAACAAAGAAGTACAATAGAATCAATGAAAAGCGAGACACAAAGACTGACAAATAACCAAGGTACAACAGAAAACAAACTGCAAATACAAAAAACTAATTAATAGTAATAAATAAATGAATAATACTGAGAACATAAGCTGTAGATTCCTTGAAAGTGAGTCCATAGGTTGTGAACTCATTTCAGTGTTGAGGTGAGTGAAGTTATCCTGGTGGCTGAAGAGTAATAACTGTTCCTGAACCTGGTGGTGTGGGTCCTGAGGCTCCTGTACCTCCTTAGCTTGGGGGGGTGGGGAGTACTTGATGATGGATGCTGCTTTTTTGTGGAAGTTCTCCTTGTAGATGTGTTCAGTGGTGGAGAGAGCTTTTCCTGTGATGGACTGGGCCATGCCCACCACTGTAGGCTTTTTTCATTCTTGGGCATTGGTGTTTCCATACTAGGCTGTGATGTAACTAGTCGGCAGCAAGCCCAAGCCGTTTCCTGGCAAGTTAAGTTAAGATGACCCTCTTGAAACCTCAAGTTTCACAAAGGTGCCCCTGTCCCCTGGGGTAGAGGTGGAATGGTGAGCAAAAATGCGTTAAAAGGGAACTCAAGGCAGTGTTGATGCGCAATGACTGGGCAAGGTGGCATGTGCTCCATCTGCTGGAAACAAGAGCTACTGCAACTCCCATAACCTTGGAGAAAGTGGATAGGAAATAGGTAGGGAAGAAATTGTTGATAACTGTGAGCTGGAATCACCAGCAGTGTTAATAGCCAAGAGGACATATGACATTCATTTAACCATCACTCGTATGCTAGTATTGAGGCATTTATTTTGAATGCATCTGTACATCAGCTGAATTTAAGGACAATCCATTGCCAAGAGTTATTCCTGAAATACTGTGTGGCAGAGCCGTAAATTCATAAAGAAAACGTTCGTTTATAATAATTAAAATAACAGTCAAATCGATTACTCCCCAAAGTCTTTGTACTCGCATAATGACAGAGCAAGAAAAGGCAGGGAAATTCATCCAGTCAGACCACGTCATCTGTTGTGAAGCAACTGCTGAATACTTGGTGGTGTCATAGAGTCATAGAGTAATCTAGCACTGAAACAAGCCCTTCAGCCCAACTTCCTCCTGGAGTCCCCTTGTAAACCTCTTCTGGACTCTCTCCAGTGACAACACATTCTTTCTGAGATATGTGGCCCAAAACTGTTGACAATACTCTAAGTGTGGTCTGACTAGAGTCTGACAAAACCTCAGCGTTATCTGCTTGCTTTTATATTCTATTCCCCTTGAAATACATGCCAACATTGCATTTGCCTTCTTCACCGCAGGCTCAACCTGTAAATTAATCTTCTGGGAGTTTTGTACAAGGATTCCCAAGTCCCTCTACACCTCCGATGTTTGAATTTTTTCCCCATTCAGATAATAATCTACTCTATCGTTCCTTTTACAAAAATGCATTATCATACATTTCCCAACACTGTATTCCATCTACCACTTTTTGCCCTTTCTCCTATTTGTCTAAGTCCTGCTGCAATCACATTGCTTCCTCAATACTATCTCCCCCCTCCACCTATCTTTGTATCATCCGTACCTTGCCTCAAAGCTATCAATTCCATTATCCAAATCATTGACAAACAATGTGAAAAGTAGTGGTCCAAATACTGACCCTAAGGAACACCACTAGTCACCAGCAGCCAACCATTAAAGGGCCCCTTTATTTCCACTCACTGCCTCCTGCTTGTCAGCCATTCCTCTATCCATGCCAGTATCTTTCCTGTAATGCCATGGGATGTTATATTGTTAAGCAGCCTCATATGTGACACCTTGGCAAATGCCTTTTAAAAATCCAAGTAAATGACATCCACTGCCTCTCCTTTTTCCACCCTGCTGGTTACTTCCTCAAAGAACTCTAACAGATTTGTCAGGCAAGATTTCCATTTACAGGAACCATGCTGACTTTGACTTATTTTGTCATTAATGTCCAAGTACCTCAAAACCTTGTCCTTAATAATAGATTCCAACACTTTCCCAACCACTGAGGTAGGCTAACTAGCCAATAATTCCCTTTCTTTTGCCTTCCTCCCTTCTAAAAGTGTGGAGTGACATTTGCAATCTCCCAGTCCTCTGGAACTACGCCAGAATCAAGTGGTTCTTGAAAGATCATGATCAATGCATCCGTTATCACTTCAGCAACCTCTCTCAGGACTCTGGGATGCAGTTCATCTGCTCCAGGTGATTTATCCACCTTAAGACCTTTCAGGTTGCCTAGCACTTTTTCCTTTGTGATAGCAATGGCACTCACTCCTGCTCCCTGACACTCACAGACCTCTCGCACACTGGTAGTGTCTTCCACAGTGAAGGCAGATACAAAGTACCCATTAAGTTCATTTGCTATTTCTTTGGCCCCCATTGCTACCTCACTGGTATCATTTTCCAGTGGTCCAATATCAATTCTCACCTCCCTTTTACTCTTTATATAACTGAAAAACTTTAAGTATCCTGCTTTACATTATTGGCTAGTTTCCCCTCATATTTCATCGTTTCCCTTCTTATAGCTTTTTCTCGTTGCATTTTTTTGGATTTTAAAAGCTTCTCAATCATCTAACTTCCCACTCACTTTTGCTACCTTATACGCCCTTTCCATGGCTTTTATGCAGTCCTTAACTTATCTTGTCCGCCACAGTTGGCTACCCCTGCCATTTGAGAACTTCTTCCTCTGTAGGACATATCTATCCTGCACCTTGTGAACTATTCCAAGAAACTTCAGACATCTCTGCTCTGCCCTCATCCTCCCCAGTATCCCATTTCAATCCACTCCAAGCTCCTTTCACATGCCTCTGTAATTTCCTTTATTCCATTATGATACTGATCCATCTGACTTATGCTTCTCCCTCTCAGATTGTAAACACTCGAACTATAAAATAAAATTGGAAAATGCTGGAAACATTCAGCAGGTCAGCCCACATTGTTCGGAAGAGAAACCAAATTAATGCTTCCAGGCAAAGACACTTCTTCATCAGAATAGTTCAAAGTAAATTTATTATCAAATTACACATACATCACCAAATACAACCCTGAGATTTGTTTTCTTGTGGGCATGCTCAGTAAATCCATTGAATAATAACTATAACAAAATCAATGAAAGACCACACTAACTTGGGCGTTTAACTGGTGTGTAAAAGACAACAAGCTGTAAATAAAGAAATAATAAATAAATAGATAGATAGATAGATAGATAAATAGATTGTTTAAATAAGCAATAAATATCGAGAACATGAGATGAAGAGTACTTGAAAGTGAGTCCATAGGTTGTGGCAACATTTCAAGGATGGGGTAAGTGAAGTTTTCCCTTTTAGTTCAGGAGCCTGAAGGCTGAAGGTTATTAACTGCCCCTGACCCTGGTAGTGTGAGTCCTGAGATTCCTGTACCTTCTTGCTGATGGAAACAGCAAGAAGACAGCATGTTCTGGGTGGTGGGAGTTCTTGATGATGGTTGCTGCTTTCCTACGACAGTGGTTCATGTGCTCAGTGGAGGGTGGGGGAGGAGATTGGCCCGTGATGGACTATTCTGCCTGATGAGAACATTGAGTTCTGATGCAGGATCTTTGACCTGAAACATGAGCTCTGTTTGTGTTCCTACAGGTGTGGCCTGACCTGCTCAGTGTTTCCTGTATCTATTCACCTCAGAGACTTGATCGATGCTGATGGTTGAAGTAGAGTACTAAGGAAAAGCTGAACTCTTAAGTTTAAAAAAGATCCCAGCCACCTGTAATCACTCCCATGGCATCTTTCTGAGGAAGGGCAGCATAGGTTTCTATTTCATCTTGGTCGATGTTTACCCCTCTGCCAAAATCATAACAACAGATGAATGGACATTTATCACATCGCTGTTTCTGTGGCCTTGCATTACAAAAAAATGTAATGTTACAAGTAAAGCATACTTGAAAAATACTTCCCTTTCCATAAATCATACTGGGTCATCAGAAAAGGTGCAGTAAAATTCCAAAAATTCGCAATTCAATTGTTCAAAAATTCCAATAATTCAGTAATTGTCCAGTTCCCTCTCTCTCCTGAATATCACCTGGATATGTTCACCGCATTCTACTGACACCTCCCAGATTTGCTGGAAAAATTATTATTCTACTATTTAATACCTAAATAAAACAGTAAAGTGGGTTGGAATGTGAATTGGAATTACACCTAACAGCTCAAAAAATCTGCTGGACCAGCACCATCAAAGTCCTAAGTGTGCGGATTAATTAAGTTTTTGTGTGTGTAACAGTGCACTTCCCTTCTTCTCTTTTGGAAGAAT
The DNA here is from genome assembly GCF_030028105.1 of Mobula birostris. Taxonomy (NCBI): domain Eukaryota; kingdom Metazoa; phylum Chordata; class Chondrichthyes; order Myliobatiformes; family Myliobatidae; genus Mobula; species Mobula birostris. The sequence goes on along the minus strand of NC_092372.1, from coordinate 129,767,393 downwards.
CAGCCTTTGGGAGGAACATGCCACCATTCTCAGGAGAGGGTCATCCCACCATCCCTTTGTGGGGGACATTCCACCATCCACTGTTGAGGGACATCCCACTGTACTCTTGTGGGGGCAAACCCACTGCCTTCTGCTGGGTGACATCCCTCTGTCCTGGTGAAGACATCTCACATGGAGAAATATCTCACTGCCCTTTGGTAGGGATAACCCATTGGCTTCTAGGGATATCCCACTATGATCTGATAGAGATATCCCACTATCCTGTTGTAGCAACATTTTCCCACTCTTCTTTTCAGGTCGCACTGGGCGCTACATATTGAAGGAGAAGTGGAAAGATGTTGAAAGGCATTTGACACCAGATGAAAAGCTCTTGATGTCCCTGAGCAAGTGGGGCCAGCAAGCCAAGGATGTCCAGCTGATTCTCAACCGCACTGGCCCCTCCCTTGGCCTCCAGCCTGTTCCAGAGAAGATCCAAGGGCCTGAGAGGAACATCCATCGCCAGAGTCTCCCACCACTGGCAAAGCTGAGGAATAAAGGTGACCGAAGCAGGCACTTGAAAGAAGCCAAGAGGAAGTCCCTGAACTTTGCCGAAGGAGCTCGAGAGTGGCTGGAGTCCTTTGGAAAGAGCAAGGAAGCCAAAGCCAAGGTCAAAGAGGCAGACACTGAGAAAGGAGCCACAGGTGTCACTCAGTCCACTGGAGAAGACTTGAATGATCTGCTCCACCATCAAGAGGAGAAGCTACAGAGCCTCCAAGTTGACCTTGAGTCAACTGAGGCGGAGATCAGACAGCTGGTGGAGGACAGCCAGCCCGAGGTCAGCAAGGAGATTCACAGGCTCCAGGAAGTGGTAGAGCAGAGGAGTGCAGAGGCTGAGGAGGTGGAGTACTGGGAGAATGAGCTGAAAGCCGAGGAGCTTCACGGGGAAGAGCTGAAGGAACAGCTGGAGGAAATGAAGAAGAAGCTGGAAGAGTGTGAGGAGAAGCTCAGAGACTTCCTGCTGAAAGCCCAGAGCCTGGAGGCCAGTGCTAAGGTGGCCCAGTGCCAGAGGGAAAAGCAGCAGGCCAAAGCCTGCCCTGACCTAAGGGACAAGGTTCAGAAACTGAAAGAGGAGATAACCGCAAAGTCCCATGAGGCTGAACAGCTGGAGGAGGACATGAGGCTGGTGGAGACGGCCATTGGGAAGGTGGAAGATGAAATTCAGGTCAGTCTGTGGAAGGACGTGGGGCAGTGGCAGTGCCAGTGACTGTTCCGTGTTTGTAGCAAAACACTAAAGAGCTCTGTCAGGGATTTCTTCTGGTTGGACTTTCATATCAGTGTTGTGTCCAGGCAGTGTTCTCCCTATAATGCTGCACACTGTCCCATGCTAAGAGTGCCCGTATCTCCTAAAGATGTGCGCATGCTCATAGTTGTCAAGTCCTCGTTATCTCTAAGGCATGGAATTCCTGTAGGTAACAAATGTTACCAATATGGTCCTCTCCTTTGTACTCAGTATCATCCCTAAGTCAGCAGAAATATGCCCTACAATATTCTAAAGTTTTTAGCAATCAGTAATAACCACAATAAAAAGTTTAAGTATGAAAAGATAATTATGTTAGTTACCAAACTACATTCACCAAATGTATTGAAACTGATAAGCAGTTGGCTCTGGAATCACAAGGTGAAGATGTGTAGATATCAGCCGACCTCTATTGGAACAGCACAGAGCAAGGAGGCACTTGACGCAAGTGGTTTGGAAATTGATCATGATATTTACGTAGTCAGTGACTGGATCGTCATGTACTGAGATACAACTGTCGGGGAAATTTGGGGTGGGTCAGTCTTGTGAAGGCTTGGATCCACGGGTTTCCTCCGGTTAGAGACAAAGAGTACAGCACAAGAGCAGGTCCCTTGGCTCACCTAGTCCATGCCGATCCATTTAAACTGCAAGGTCCCAATTTAAGTGTACCTGGGCTGTAGCTTTACATTCCCGTCCCTTCCATGTGCCTATCCGAGCTTCTCTTAAATGTTGAAATCGAAATTACGTCCGTCACTTTGCACTGACAACTCGTTTCACACTCTCATCACCTTAAGGGTAACATGAGACGTTTCCTCTCATGTTCCCCTTAAACATTTCACCTTTCACCCTTAACCCATGACCTCTGATTGTAGTCTCACCCAACCTCAGTGGGAAAAGCCTGCTTGCATTTACCCTGTCTATGCCCCTCATAATTTTGTATTCCTCTACCAAATCTCCTCTCAATCTTCTACACTCTAGGAATAAAGTTCTAACCTTTCCTTAAAACTCAGGTCCTCCAGTCCCAGCAACATCATTGTAAATTTTCTCAGTACTCTTACAATCTTATTTACATCTTCCTGTAGGTAGGAGACCAAAACTACACACAATGCTCCAAATTAAGCCTCATAAACATCTTATAAAACTTCAACATAACATCACAACTCCTGTACTCAATACTTTGATCTAGGAAGGCCAATGTGCCAAAAGCTTTCTTTACGATCCTATCAACCTGTGACACTACTGCCAATGAACTATGGACTTGTATTCCGCGGTCCCTTTGTTCCACTCCACTCCTACATGCGCTACTGCTCACTGCATAAGACTTACCCTGGTTGGTCCTCCCAAAGTGCAACACCTCATAACTGTCTGCATTAAATTCAGTCTGCCATTTTCCCAGCTGGTCCAGATCCCACTGCAAACTTTGATAGTCTTCTTCAATGTCCACTACACCCCCAATCTTGCTGTCATCCGCAAATGTGTTGGTCCAGTTAACCGTGTTATCACCCAGATATAGATAACAAGCAGCAATGGACCCAGCACCGATCACTGCAGCACTCTGTTGGGTGCTCCAGTTTCCTCACAGATCCTAAGATGTTCAGGTTGATAGATTAAATCGCCGCTGCAAATTGACCCTAGTTTGTAAGTGACAGGCAGAATCTGGGGCAAAAATGGGAATGTGGGAAGAATAAAATGGGATTAGTATAGACCTGGTCGAAATGAAAATGGCCTGAGTAGGGCGAAGGCCTGTTTCCATGTCGTACGACTTTAAAACACTCAGGACCGGTGATTGTGCAGCAAATTCAAACCAGTTCAGTCCTGATGCCTACAGGGTTTTTTGGAACTGATTCCCATCCACTCCTCCTTGGCCCAGGGATGGCCACAACTCTCCCCCAGTTTAGAACAACCAACACAAGGTTACTGGCAACTGAGGCTACAGCCATGTTGCTCCCTTTGGCCAGTTAGACCCTGTTACACTTCTACATGCAAAGTCCAATGAGAATAGGCTCCACACATATCCTTCTATAGTCTAGCTATCTAATGCAATAACAGATAGATGATTTTAATAGCATTGTTAGCATCTTGCAAATAAATTTGATTGTTCTGGATACATTCCCTCAATGAATGAATAGCCCTGACTTGAGTATTGTAATAAGCTTGCCCCTAAGCTCTGGATAAGGTGCTTTGGAAGTTGTAGGTTGGTTGACGGTTAAATGTAAGCACTGGGCCTTTTCGTTTCATACCCTTGACACAGTAATTAATGCCCATCGGGGTGGGGGGTTCACAGCTGAACTTATGTACTTCAAATCGATGCACAATTATTCTACAGTAATTAAGAGTTTGTATAATGTCAACCAATGGCTTTTCAGCAGTCTGTATTGCTTTCAAAGTTTGTTTATGACAACTGTTTTGTAATGATCCCTTTATGTGCTAATAAAGCAGTGCTTCTTTATTTTTAAGTCATCAAATCATCAATTCTTTTCCATTTACAATTTAAAAGCTCATGAAACTTTTTGCTTAGATTGGATCCTCCACCGATGTAAGAAATATTGGGAGCTGGTGTCTCTGCACAGGTGATTTAAAGGTGGTTCCACCATCCTCACAGCCTTGGGCTGCTGTTATAGAAACTGTGCTCCAGTCTCGGCATGTGCCGGCTATTCCACAAGGTGCTTGTTCCTTCCGTAGCAGTCTCCTGATGGTGTATGGTGAGGCAGTGACACCAAGAACTGAACACACAAGATCATTTCCCAAAGTGGAAGCCCTTACTTTCTCCATCCCTGCCTTCCTCTCTTTCACACCTTCGATGCAAACGACACATTTCACAGTATGTTTCGATGTACGTGTGACAAATGAAGTTAATCTTTAAAATCTTTAAATCAAGATTTCATTTCTCAGCTGGGCTATCGGGGGGAGATGAGAATGCAGAAATGAAATTATAATCAGATAGGCCAATTATCTTATTAAATAGTGGGAGTCAGTTTGAGAGAACATAGCTAATTTTTGCCCCTTTGTATACCATGTACCCAAAACACATTGAATTTAGTTTATGGAAATGTCTGCCATATTATTACTATATTGGCTACTTTAACATAAAGCACAAGAATCAGAAATATCAGTTCTGTTATTTATTGAGATCATGTTTGGTTACTTAACCCATTGGCACTTTCTTGCACCAATCTTATATCCCCTGATTCCCCCAATATCTTAACTATCAGAGAATAACTGAGCCTACCTGATTTCCAGGACTGGTGTCCTGAGTCTTCTGAGCCAAGCCAGGCTGCTAGAAGTGGCCTTGGCACAGGGAAGAGAATGTTGGCTGGTATTCCCACTCAAGTGGGAAGGTTCTGTGTGGACGTTGGAAGAGACAGGGTGAGCAAATATACTGCGACACACTGGTGCCACGCTTTTCCATCCCTGTACTCAAGTATGTGTGCATCCAGCTTCCTGGACTCACTTTCTTGAAAGGAACATTAACCCGAGGCCACATCTGCCCTCTCAGGAGATTCTGATGACAATTCTCTTTCCTGAAAGTCACGATATTCTCCCATTGTCATGGTCAGCACCCATTCTTCAGTTGGCCACTGTAAGCTGCCCCTGGTATGTGGGTGAGTGGTGGATTCGGGGATGGGGGAGTGGAGAAATGCTAAACCATGGAGAGTGACAGTTCACTCAGTGAAGAGTGCTTGAAGACTGGGGATAGCTCAACACCACAAGTCGCTGAAGATCAACAACCTGGCTGGAAAATATTTATGGATGAAGGATAGTGAGAAGATGAGGTAATCAGTAACTAGTTAGGGGTGCAAATGGTAACTGAGAGGGGCTACACTTGGGGACAAAGATGGGAGAGAAATTAGTAATGTCCTGCATTCCTCTAATGTGAATTTAAGTGAACATCCAGTTAAGTATCTTTCAAAACATAAATCAATATTGTCAGGTTAAAGATCCTTCATCAGAACTGGGGATGAAGGTATCCTTAAGTAGATATAAATGGTAGTTTTAAGTCTATAATTTAAAATGCACTAAAACTTTTTGTTACACCTGGCAGATGGCCTTCAAAGTCAGCTTGGCTTTCCACCAATTACATTGATTAGCCTTAAGGGTTTCTCAGGCCGTCTGCAGCTACTGTGTGGGCCTGTTTTGCAGATTTGTATTTGTCATTTGCCTTCATACTGGGCAACATAACACTGACATTTACCCTCAGAAAATGCAGCCAAGCTTCTAGGCCTCTGTCTCTAAGCTTGTTTCTCAGTACTACACAGGACAGACATCCTGAAACACCCAGGAGTCTTGGAGCACGATGGAAAACCCACTTCTTTTCACCTTAGAAGTGAAACCGAGCTAAGCTGACACCTAAGCAATGTCCAGAGAATGTCAGCCCTGCCATTTAACACAGTCCAGTTCTTGTGAGTTAGTAGTACTTAACTGATTTAAAACTCTCCTGAAAATCCCAAAACTTATAGAAATCTAAACATTGTTTTGGTTTAAAGCAGGGGTTCCCAACCTTTTTTGTGCAATGGACCAATACCTTTAAGCAAGGGGTCTGTAAGCCAGGGGCTGGGAGCATCTGGCTTAAAGTGATGCTTCCATATAATGTGGCACATACATCAATTTCCTATAGTGTCCACTTTAACACAGGTCGTAAAAACAGAACCTGGTTTATGTGCTAAAAATATAATAGACCCAGCTTACTCAGCACTATTATGTTCTATGATCTTTTGTCATCATCGTGTTGTGTATTCATTGATTACTTGCCAAGATTCTCATGTCTCTTACAATGTTGAAGGAAGACAATTTTTCCATCGAGCTTATGCCAACTCATTCACCAACCTCCATCAACCTCATTGCACAGGGTCATAGGAAAGATATGGGTGGTGGGTGGAGGTACGTCTTTACCAGAGGAGGTGTAGGTGCTCCTTCCCTCTGTTAGGCTGCAGGTCACCCTTGGGCAAGGTGTAACACCTGCTGAGCCCCTCATCAGGGTCATGTGAAGCCATGGGAGCAGGTGGTGGATGGTCGTATGAGCAGCTGGTGTTTCTCACAAGTTCTGGTTACGCAGCCATTGACGTCAGACAGTTTCTGAAGAGTATTGATAATGGCTGGGTCACCCGTCTTGTAAAGACACTGCCCAGAAGAATGCAATGGCAAACCACTTCTGTAGAAAAGTTTGCCAAGAACAATCCTAGTCATGAGACCATGATCGCACACACCATATGACACGGCAGATAATGATGATGATGATGATGAAGAATAGGAAAGATAAAAGAAAGGACCTCAGGCAATCTCAGAACATTGTACCACTAAGAAACTACTAGATTGCTATCATTGCTACATTGTAGGAAAGCCAATAGTCAATTTTTGCACAGCATTAAAGCAATGACTTGGTCACCTGCTTTTAGTGATTTTCAATTAGGAAGAGCCATTACCACTTTTCATCAGCGTGTGTTTTATTTACCCAACTCAACCCACCAACGGCAGTGAGAATAAGATCGGGCCTTTGATTGATTTTTTTTCAGTACTGCCTTTCTGGAAAAGGTGCATGTGGGGCACAGTTGGAACCACAATCTGTCCTATCAGAAAGCTGTAAGTTAACCATTATCTTACTGAGTACCATTTGCATTATGATACTCCACTGCAGCACCAAGGGGAGTTGCAACATATGTGATCCCCTTGTTTTATCTGTCCAGACAACAAAAATTACTCCCAAAAATTTGTGATACAGAAAAAAATTCACTTTCAGTGTATTCATGTGAAGAAAAATGTAAATAAGTAATCACAGTCTCATTTTAATTCATGCTTTTTGAAGAATGCACAGTTGATGTGGCTTTGCATTACAGAAAGTCACGTTAAAGACTGTTTTCTAGAAAGGCCATCCCTCTGTAACACAAGGGTTACCTGTATGGTCAGACAGCCTCGTTCCAAAAGAAATGTGCACAGTTGTCCATCTGTTTATTGAGGCAAATGAAAAATCTAAATTTGGCTTCTCTGAGCAGGAGCTGAGAGAATAGTGTGGAGCTGTGTCCAAACTTCTTCCAAAAACAAATTAACCAGTCACTTTCATAGTAGGTGACCTGCTGTGTGCAAAGTGGCTGCACTTGCTAATGTTAGGACAGATTTGACTCTTCAAATGTGAATCGTTGGCTGTGAGCTTTGTGATGTCCTGTTATCCTCAGAGGAAAGTACACAAACATATAATTACTTCTTTCAAGAGTAACACACACAAAATACTGAAGAAACTCAGCAGGTCAGGCGGCCTCCAAGGAGAGGAATAAAGAGTTGATGTTTTGGACCAAGACTCTTCATCTGGAACTCTAATTCAGTGGAAACAAATGTGGTAAATAATCTCACACAGCTTTCTCAGCGTTTCCAGCCAGTTCTGTCAACATCCAGCCATTCCGAAATCTCGGTCTGCCTTCCCCATCTGGGGATTAAATGGACTCATTATCCAGTAGATGCCAGTACCCTTTGCCCTTCTGCAATAATGTCAATAATCAGCCACTTCAAGACTGAATATATCAAGCAGCAGCACTGATTGCTCACTGCTCACAGCCCTTCAGATTAAAGGATGCCATTGAAAGGTTTCTCCCATTTTATGAGGAGCCCTGTAACAGATCTGTAATTAGCCCATGATATCAGACGCTTTAGTATGATATATTTATATATTGTAATGGGTAGAAGTTTTAAATCCAATGCGTGATTTTAAAAGGCGATTAAAGTACTTAGTTGATTAGGTCTGAGATGTTGTGCTCAGGTTCTCATTAGTCTAATGGCCCTATTCACTGACGTGAGGATTGCATTCAAGGCCATTTTCACAGTCAGTTAAATGATAATGTAATCAGACCCTTATTATATACATGATGAACAACCCCTGTGCCACACCAAGATTAAATGCGGTCATTCTGAATTCAGATAAAATCCGTGTACATTTTCTAGTCCCTCTCTGTTCTACCATCAGTACTCCTCTAATCTCTCTTATTTTGACACTCTAGATTGTCTGCTCCATTGAAGTGACTATATTAGCTACTGCGATGGCTGCCAGCCCAGAAGGTGCCCTGAAGGCTTCCGACAGTTTACATAAAAGTAAAGTAAGATGGGATAAAATGACTCAAATTATTTTTACCCAGAGTGTGGAGAATCACACAGAAATTTGTGGCATAAGAGAGCCCTGATGGTCTATGAGGGTTCAGATTTGACACTGAATAGCACAGGGACACACTTGGTGGAGCTGCTGCCTCCAAGGTCCAGCAGTCCATCTTCCATCCTGATGCTCCCTGTGATAATGTGAGTTTCCTCCAGGGCCTCCAATTTTCCGACACATCCCAAAGATGTACGGGTTAAATGTCTTGTAAAACTCGTGTGTAAATGAATAGCGATGAGACTATAGGGAGAATAAAATGGGGTGAGTTCAGGATTAGAGGTAGTTAGGGTCTGACAATTCAACGAGCTGAAGAGCCACTTCCCACGCTATACAACTCTGACTCAATGAATTGTAGTTTGTGTCCCTCCTCAGTATGCCCTGTACTACTGCTGAGCTCAGCACCAGTAGGCAGCGCTGAAACCCTGCGCGGCACACACATGTCCATCTGCCTGGGAGTGGGTGGAAAGTGAAGATGAGCTGCATTGAATACCTCCCACTATTGCTGAGGTCAGACCTGCACCATGGTCTTGCTTCTCTCTGCTTCTTCACTGTGTTCAAATAATACTGACGGCTGGCATTTAATACAACTCATTTAATACTGTAGGATAATTAGAAAAGGAGCCTTAGTCCTTGAGACACTTCCACCATTCAGTGAATGAATACAGCTGCTTTCTTGTCTGATCCCCATTACCCATTACCCCTGAGGTGCTTCACATGACGATAACCAGAAGTCGACCAATCAAGTCAAGGAAGGGGATATTAAGACGGAGAACAAAGTCTGAGCTAAAGTGGTTTTAAAAAGTGCCTGAAAAGAATAGTATGAGATAGATCAGAAAGAGAATTCAGGGAGAGAATGCTTAAAATGATGGTGGTATGACTGTGTCACCATAATAGATACATATGAGGCTAGGCCCAAGAAAATCGACTAATCTAAGATCAATCCATTCCTTTCCTCCTACATTGCCCTTCATTTTTCTATCATCCATGTGCCTAAAAATAACCCCTAATGTATCTGCATCTACCACCAACCCCAGCAGAGATTTCCATGCACCCACAACTCTCTGTGTTACAAAAAAGACTTCTGACACCCCCCCCCAACATGCCTGCTTATGGGGTCCAAGACATTACCTCTTCAGGAATGAGGATTGATCTCCAAGATAGTGCTAACTGCAACTCAAAAAATAAAATTCAAGTGGATAAATTATTTTTCAAAGTTTATATATTTGGATCCTTTTGCTTTATACTTATAAACATATTGAAATTGAGAGAACTGTCATTTGACTGAGAGTAGTTGGAGGCAGAAGGCCATTGCAATGACGACCCATTGGAGAACTCTGTCATTGAGACTGAATTATAGTACTGTGCAAAAATCTTAAGCACGTGTATATATAGCTAGAGTGCCTAAGATTTTTTTGCACAGTACTACACATAAGGCCAACTCAGTAAAACAAATTTGCCAATATTTAATAAATTACTACCTTTAAAAGCTACATGGTGTCATCATCACCTGCTGTGCTTAATGATTATAAATATTTCACAGTATGAGTTCACCCAGTTGTATGTGCTGTGGTGGTGCTGCTCAATGCCAAAAGGCTAGGCACCTGGCTGGTGTTATACAACCTCAGAGAATGCTTAAATAATAGGATTCCAGTTCACAATTCTCCCATAGTAGCTGACAACCTCTAGACCAGGGGTTCCCAATCCTTCTTATGCCATGGACCTCACTAGGGAGTCTGTGGACCCAAGGTTGGGAACCCCTGCCCTAGAGTAAACTCTCCAGATTCACTTGAAGTGTCCTTTTAGGGAGACAGGATTCTGGTACCCATGGAAAAGAAAATCATCTGGTGTGAAGGAACTTATCATTTGGTTTAATCCACTGAAAAAACTGACTGTATTCCCACTGACTTGGGAAATACTTGGCAAATCATGATTGACTCCAGGGGCTTTCAGCATAAGAAAGCTTCCAAAGCCAATGAAAAGTCTGAATATTGTAAAATCTAATCCAGTGAGGCAGGTATTGTCATAGGGACTGGAGTTTACCATTCAGCCTCTTGAGCTGATTCCATCATTGTAAGAGATTCCATCTAGTCTTACACAATTTACCATCTCTGTTCCATACCTCTTGAGGTTATCATTCTTTTTTTAGTTTGAAATTTCCAAGTTTCCCTTCCATTCGCAGCCCCATGGAGAGAGTCCCACATTTCCTTGAGCCCTAGCAGGAAGAAGTGTAGTGCTATTCTTCTCCTTATGAGAGGATTGCTCCTAATAAGAGTTCCTCCCCTAGTTCTTAATTTAAGCAAGGTGGCAGTTGTAGCTCAGTGGGAGCACCGTCATTTCTGTCAGAACCTTGTCAATATAAACCCCACCATAAGACAAGAAATGAAGTGTTGCCTTCCTGAAGGTGTAAAAAGAAAGTCTGTGTTCTAACTTAGATTCAGCATTACCATTATGTGCCGTGTCATATGACATATGACATAGGCGATCATGGTCTTTCCGTGACCATGACAGTTCTCGGCAGATTTTGCCATTGCCCTCTTCTGGGCAGTGCCTTCTTTACAAGTTGGGTGACCCCAGCCATTGTCTGCCTGGTGTTGGTGGTCACATAACCAGAACTATGATATGCACCAGCTACTCATATGACCATCCACCATCAAGAAGGCAGCTCATCACCACCTCCTCAAGGGCAACTAGTAATGGGCAATAAATGTTGGCTTAGCTGGCAATGCCCGCATTCCGTAAATGAATAAATAAGAAAAACAAAAAAAAAAATCTCCCATGGCCTCACATAGCCCTCATTGGGGTGCTAAACAGATGCTGCACCTTGCCCAAGGGTGACCTGCAGGCTAGTGGAGGGAAGGAGTGCCTTACACCTTCTTTTAGTAGAAATGTATCTCCACCCCTCCACTTAGATCAGGGGTCCACAGGCCTCTTGGTTAATAGTAGTGGGCCATGCCATTAAAAAGGTTGGGATCCCCTGACTTAGATTAAGGTAACCAATCTTATGTATTTCCAGGAAGAGCAGAGAATGTGGTTGCTATGCTGATCAATATTTATACTTCGTTGAGCATTTGTGAGAGCTTGCTGTGTGCTAACTGGATGCTTTGTTCCTTACATTATATACTTTGGCTGATAAGCATTTTGCAAAAGCCCAGAGGCTATGTCGTAGTAATTCCCATAAATAAAATAATTTCTCTACATCTACTCCTAGTGAATCCTTCTGAAACTTACACACTTCAATAACAATTCTCTTAAATTTCTAACTGTCTGCTCCCTTTAGTAATCCTTTATTTTATTTATTTAGAGATACAGTACATTAACAGGTCCTCCTGGCCCAGTGAGCCTACACTGTACAGTTACACCCATGTTGCTGATTAATCTACCAACCCATACCTCTTTGGAACATGGGAAGAAACCAGAGCACCCTGAGGAAACCTACGTGTCATTGGGAGCACTGAATTTGAGTCATTGAGGTTGTAAACAATGTTGCACTAACCGCCACACTACCATCCTGCCCCAATCATCTAGAATATTTCTGATGCAACATCTTACCTACCCCACCTGCTATCCTGCTATCATTCTGGTGATGAGAGGCTTTGCCTACCCCAGCAGATGATACCAACGTAGCGGGCTGCATCTCAAATAACAAAGAGTTGGGGTACAGGAAGAAGACAGACAGCTGAGTGACATGGTGACATGGCAACAACCTCTCCCTCAACGTCAACAAAACAAACGAGCTGATCATTGACTTCAGAAAGGGAGGGCGTTGCACAGGCTCCCGTTTACATCACAGTGTTGAGGTTGAGAGTTGAGAGATTTAAGAGATGTGAACTTAGCCAAAAGCCTGTCCTGGTCCAACACGTTGATGTCACACCCAAGAAAGCTCACCAATTTCTTCAGAAGCCTAACAAATTGGCATATTCTCATCAAACTTTACCAATTTTCATTGATGCACCATAGAAAGGCTTCTGTCTGGGTGCATGGTTGCTTGGCATGGCAGCTGCTCTGCACAAGAAACTTCAGAAAGTTATTGATGTAGTTCAGTACATCACAGCAAGCAGCCTCCCCTCTATGAAGCAACACTCACAAAATGCTGGAGGAACTCACCAGATCAGGCAGCAAAATGAATAAACATTTAACGTTTTGGTCAAGACTCTTCATCAGGACTGAAAAGGAAGGGGGAAGAAGCCAGAATATGAATCTTGACCCAAGATGCTGACTGTTTATTCATTTCCATTGATGCTGCCTGGCCTGTTGAGTTCTTCCAGTATTTTGTGTGTGTTGCTGTGGATCTCCAGCATCTGCAGAATCTCCTGTGTTCCCCTCTATGGACTCAGTCTATACAAATCCGCGTCTCAGTAAAGGTGTCAACATAATTGAAGACCCCACCCATTGGAGTCTCTCCCTTTTCCCATCGGGCAGAAGATACAGAAGCCTGAAATTGCACACCACCAAGCTGAAGGACAGCTTCTATCCCATTGACATCAGACAGTTATATGATAAGATCTAATCTTGACTTCTCAATCTATCTCGTCAAGATCTTGCACTTTATCATTCACCTGCACTGTACTTTATCAGTAGCTTTTACACTTTACTGTACATTGTGATTGTTTTACCATATTCGAGATCAGTGTACTATTGTAATGATCTGATCTGTATGAACAGTATGACAAGCTTTTCACTGTATCTCAATACATGTGACAATAATAAACCAACACCAAATGCTCTCTTTCCCTCATACAGAGGAAACAATGTGAAGTGGAAGATCTGACCAAGGATCTGCGCCAGGCAAACCTCCTCCAGTTCATTCAAAGGACTGGCAGTAAGGTCAGCATCCTCCCTGTGCAGGAGGGCTCGGCTGAGGTAGCAGGTGAGTGAGAAATATGCCTTACGTGTCTTAGTGCTTGCTCTACTCTTTTATATTGCTCGATCAAATCTTCCTTCACACTATTTTTATACCCCTCAATTTCTAAGTGTTCGAAATCTAACATCTCAGTCTTCAATATAACTAATGGCTGAACATCCATTGTCCTGGGTATACAGAATTCTAGAGATTTACAAACCTCTGCACAGAGAAATTTCTCCTCATCTAAGTGCTAAGTGGCAGATCTTTTGAACTATTCTGCTCTCCACCCCCGTTCTGAATTCCTCAGCTGGAGGAGACAACATTCATTATCTACCCTGAAAGTCACTCTCAGAAGCTCATAAACCTCAATATAACACGAGTTTACTGCAACATCTTTGTAACCCGGCTCAGGCCAGGCACCGAACCACTGTGTGCATCAACGTTGAGGTCAGTATATCCTTTCACAGGTATGGAGATCTAAATTGCACACAGTTCTCCAGTAGAAGTGCTGTCCAATCATTGAAATCGAGATGCTGTACAATCTCAGCAGGACCTTCCCACTAAGTACCTAAAACACCCTTGCAATGAAAGCCTTTCTGTCCCAATCAGTCTCATTTTGCCTTCCTAACCACTTGCTGACTCTGCAAGTCCATATCCTGTAAACCAGACCACCAAGATCCCCCTGCAGGATGGCATTAATCAGTTTCTCACAATTTAAGAAATATTTTCCTGTTTATTCTTACTAGAGTGCTTTTTGCTTCTCACACTGTGCCTGATCTACCCCTTCTTACTCTTCCACAAAATCCTTGTTCTTGCAGCCTCTTTGTGTCCTCCTCACAGCTCAATTTCTTTCTTAGCTTTATGTCATCCGAACCTTGGAAATATTATATTTCATCATTTCCAATGTAAATTGTGAATAAGCGAGAGTCCAGAATAATCCTCGTGGCACTCCACTCATCAAAGGCTGAAACCAACACAGCTGTGTCCACTTCTTTTCCTAGTACTTTATCAAGGCTCATGGCTTACCCTGTCCCAACCCTGGTAAGCACTTATTTAAGGTAACAACCTGCCTGTGGGGCTTGCATCTTCTCCCAGGATCAGGTGGGTTTCCTCTGGATGCTCTGCTGTCCAATGACATGTGGATTAGTCGGTTAGACAGCCACTGTAATTGGCCCTAGTGTGCTGCTGAGTGTGCGTGGTGTGCTGGTTTGTTGTTGAGCGTGAGTGGTCGAATGTGGCAAGAGTCGATGAGAATGTGGAGAGAGTGAAATTGGAGTAATATGGGACTAGTTTCGATGGGTGGTGGATAGTCAGTGCAGACTTGATGGACTGATGGTGGAAATCTGCAGATGCTGGAAATCCAAGCAACACACACAAAATGCTGGAGGAACTCAGCAGGCCAGGCAGCACCTATGGGAAAGAGTACAGTCGACATTTCGGCAGGACTTGGCCCAAAATGTCAACTGTACTTTTTACCATAAATGGTGCCTCATCTGATGAGATCTTCCAGCATTTTGTGTGTGTTTGATGGGTTGATGGGCTTCTTTCTGTTTTGTGTCTCTCTGTGACTCTATGATACCATTTGAAAATCCAAACATACGAGATCCTCTGGTTCCCCTGAACCACTCTCCTCATTACATCCTGAAAAAATGTTAACATTTCCTTCATAAAAACATTCTATCCCTCCATTAATTTGTCCTTAAAACAGAACTCCAGCATTTTAATGCAATGGATGTTAGGGGAATCTCATTAGTTCTTTTCTTTCTTCCTTTATATTATCTATAGACTTTGCCTGTCTGTAGGACCTACTGTTTTTTGACTATGATCCAGCCCCTTTAAGGGGTGTTCTTGTGATTCAGTTGCACATATTCAGGTTCTGACTAACTGTTGTACCTCAAAAAATACAAGGGCATGCACAAGGGGGTAAAGAGCACAAAGACCAGTGCAGTGGTTATTTGAAAACAAAGCAAAACCGCTGAGAGGTTAAGCCAGGGTACTCAACACAGTATGGTGTGCTTCCAAATAATGACCTTCCAAATTGGAAAAAGGTACGTTCAATCCTTTATGAAACCAGCAAAGATGAAAGATCTTATAACAGTAACAAAAACTAACAAAACTAAATTAATGATATAACGATCTTAGTGTTCTAATCACCGAAACTAAGCATTCTAATTAGCAATACTAAGCATAATTAGCGGTGGAACTAAATTCGTGTAACTAATTTGGTTCGACTGTTGTCAACAAGAGAATATCATTCCCCGCGGCTCACTCTCTCAACTAACTAACTCAGGTAAATACGTAACTATAGTCATTTGCTTCCACCACGCCCCAAACACATGGTAAGTTACCATAATAAGTGCACCACAAAATACAATACAGACAGAAAATAGATACATGGCTCCTACAAGCAACAGTAGGTCTTAGGAAACAGGCATCCTCACAGAGTCTCTACTAAGATCAGGTCAGGAACCTTTGCCACAGTTGAGAAAAGAAAGGAAGGCAATTCAAGCAAAGGGACCCCTGTACTTGTTCAGTGTTGGAGTCATAGTACAATTTGACCTGTGGCATATTCTGAAAAGTCCATGTGATTGTCTCACTGTCTTCCTCCAATGTCTAATGCCAACACCAATTTCATTGCCTACACTCTGATCGAAGGTAGCAAGTCCACACATGTCACTTGTTACTTGTTCTGTTTGAGCTTGAACTTTTGAATGTAATCTGTGCTTCTGAATGTAAAGCACTGAAATCCATGGTCCACCTGATGGTAAGTCACCTAGCCCACCATCAGAGCTATTCAAACTTCTACTAGTGGAAGTTCTACTTCTACTCTACGCTTCTTTTTGGATTCCAGACCTAATCAGTTCCCCTCTACCACCACTCTGCTCTGTCTAGCAGAATTAGTCCTTACTCTTAATAATTTCTCCTTTGGCTCCTCCCACTTCCTCCAAACTAAAGGTGTAGCTATGGGCACCCGTATGGGTCCTAGCTATGCCTGCCTTTTTGTCGGGTTTGTGGAACAATCTATGTTCCGTGCCTATTCTGGTATCTGTCCCCCACTTTTCCTTCGCTACATCGACGACTGCATTGGCGCTGCTTCCTGCACGCATGCAGAACTCGTTGACTTTATTAACTTTGCCTCCAACTTTCACCCTGCCCTCAAGTTTACCTTGTCCATTTCCGACACCTCCCTCCCTTTCTAGATCTTTCTGTCTCTGTCTCTGGAGACAGCTTATCCACTGATGTCTACTATAAGCCTACTGACTCTCACAGCTATCTGGACTATTCCTCTTCTCACCCTGTCTCTTGCAAAAACGCCATCCCCTTCTCGCAATTCCTCCGTCTCCGCCGCATCTGCTCTCAGGATGAGGTTTTTCATTCTAGGATGAGGGAGATGTCTTCCTTTTTTAAAGAAAGGGGCTTCCCTTCCTCCACTATCAACTCTACCCTTAAACGCATCTCCCCCATTTCACGTACATCTGCTCTCACTCCATCCTCCCGCCACCCCACTAGGAATAGGGTTCCCCTGGTCCTCACCTACCACCCCACCAGCCTCCGGGTCCAACATATTATTCTCCGTAACTTCCGCCACCTCCAACGGGATCCCACCACTAAGCACATCTTTCCCTCCCCCCCTCTCTCTGCATTCCGCAGGGATCGCTCCCTACACAACTCCCTTGTCCATTCGTCCCCCCATCCCTCCCCACTGATCTCCCTCCTGGCACTTATCCGTGTAAGGGGAACAAGTGCTACACATGCCTTTACACTTCTTCCCTTACCACAATTCAGGGCCCCAAACAATCCTTCCAGGTGAGGCAACACTTCACCTGTGAGTCGACTGGGGTGATATACTGCGTCCGGTGCTCCCGATGTGGCCTTTTATATATTGGCAAGACCCGACGCAGACTGGGAGACCGCTTTGCTGAACATCTACACTCTGTCCACCAGAGAAAGCAGGATCTCCCAGTGGGCACACATTTTAATTCCACATCCCATTCCCATTCTGACATGTCTATCCACGACCTCCTCTACTGTAAAGATGAAGCCACACTCAGGTTGGAGGAACAACACCTTATATTCCGTCTGGGTAGCCTCCAACCTGATGGCATGAACATCGACTTCTCTAACTTCCGCTAAGGCCCCACCTCCCCCTCGTACCCCATCTATTACTTATTTTTATACACACATTCTTTCTCTCACTCTCCTTTTCCTCCCTCTGTCCCTCTGACTATTCCTCTTGCCCATCCTCTGGGTCCCCCCCCCCTTGTCTTTCTTCCCGGTCCTCCTGTCCCATGATCCTCTCGTATCCCCTTTTGCCTATCACCTGTCCAATTCTTGGCTCCATCCCTCCCCCTCCTGTCTTCTCCTATCATTTTGGATCTCCCCCTCCCCCTCCAACTTTCAAATCCCTTACTCACTCTTCCTTCAGTTAGTCCTGACGAAGGGTCTCGGCCTGAAACGTCGACTGCACCTCTTCCTACAGATGCTGCTTGGCCTGCTGCATTCACCAGCAACTTTGATGTGTGTTGCTTGAATTTCCAGCATCTGCAGAATTCCTGTTGTCCTACTGGTGGTACTGAGTTTGCCTTTAACTTCTTACTCTGTGAGTTGTAATGACTTGGGTGTTTTGAACCATACCTGCAGTGTCCATGATCTCTAAGTACTAAATTTGACTAAGGTCATCTAACAGACCCCAGGTCTATGTAGAAAATTACTACTGTTATATCCTGGCTGCCTGCATGTGCTTTTAGTTAGGGTATTCATTTACATGAATGGGATGGAAATGCAACTGGACACTTATAGTGAATCAGTGCATGCCTAATGGCAATACCATGTTTGTTTTATCGTGCAGCAGAAGACATGAGCAGAATAACAGTCCATTTACAAGGGCCTGGCTTTAAACTGCTCTCAGTCTGATTTACATAAAGATCACTGTAATTAATCCCGGTATCTCCTGCCTGATGAATGATTACTGGGGCCAGGTTTACTTTCCTGCATCCTGTTATTTAGGAGGAGGTGTGTGTAGTGTATTTAATATTTGAGTAATATTGTAAATACATTGTTTGATTACGCATTCTTTGTTGTTTCCATAATTCATTGCGGGCTTGATGTAAGAAGTTTGCCACCACCTCATATCTCAGCACTTCACTGAAGTAAAAACGAAGTGGACATGTTTTCCCTGGCTCCCGTGTTCTTCTTCTGATTAATTTCTGGAGTTATAAAACATAACAGTGGTGATGAGGAAGTTTTGAAACAAACCCAAGACAACTACCTACTTGTTGAAGCGCAGCGAGATGGTTCAGTTAAAAAAAAACAGCATATTATTTTCTTTGGGGAGAGAGAGCGAGAGAGAGAGAGAGAGAGAGAGAGAGATGGTTGAGTTAAAAAAAAGGGCAGAAAAAGGGCGAAATTCACAGGTTCATAAACAATGAGTGCCGGGTGATAATAATCATTAAAAAAACAGAAATAGCTCACTACATCAGAAAGATAGATGTGTTCAATTGCACAACAGATAACTGGATGATATATACTGAATGATTTGAGCTGTATTTTGAAGCAAATGAAATAGCCAATGAAAAATGAGTGCCAAAGTTGCTGAGTGCAATAGGTGGCAAAGCATCATTTGCTTAGAGGTTTAACTGCTCCAAACCAAACCAGCCAAAATAAGCTTGGTGATATCCTCAACATAAGGTGGGAACATTTCGTACCAAAACCATTGTCGATTGCCAGTTTAGGTTTCAAAATCATGCTCAAAAGGAAGGGCTTTTCAATTTACATGGCTGAATTCCTCACCATAAACAAGTACAAATGGCTTTATCACTATGATAGGCTTATTTTTAGAGTAGCATCTGCACTTGTACTCTGGCAGAAAGCTATGGACCAGGAGCTGCAAGGCTGCCCAGGCTCTCAATCTTACTTGGATGACATCATTGTTACCAGTAAGGATGAAAATCTCAAAACAGCATTAAAAAGATTAGAAGATTGTGGGCTCAGAGCATGACACAACAAGTGTGAATTTTTAAACCAAGCATCACTTACTGCGATTACATGATTGATGTGCGAGATTTACACAAGTGTGCTGAGAAAATTTAAACAGTAGTTGATGCTCCAAGGCCAAAGGATATGCACAGTTGTGATCCTTTTAGGATTTGTCTATTACCATAACAGATTGCTGCACACACATCTTTTGCTACTAGTGCAAAGGAGTTTAAACAGCGCACAAAAGGTTGTCACCCACTGCCTCGTTGGCATGTTAAGCACATTTCAGAATTGTATACAATCACATTTTCTTTTTCCGGTTTCTGATGTAGACGGTGTTGACAACATGGAATCTACAGATTTTAGGACTGGCTTATTTATACTATTTTTATTGAAGAAATTATTGATTCATTACGTCGAATTCCAAAGGAGCAAAGGTCATGAAGCACAGAAGAATTGCTAGTTCATTTAAAGAGGAATGGCTGAATGAAGCAGGAGAAACTGCTACACCAAAAGCTCATGAGGTCAGGAGCATGCAGCTACGAGAAATATTTATGTACAATATAGAAACTGGTGTTACGTGTGTGTATTGCCATGATACAAAAGTTACTGGAGAATTTGCAAGTGGGAAGAAGTGGAGTGATATTTAGAAACTTGACATTTTATGCTGTCATTTAGCAAGCATATCACATATGGACGGTGTGCAAAAGCTCTGGCAAGAAAATCCTTCATTACCTACTATAGGCTTGCTATGTATATTTTGTGAGCATGCAGATGAATGAGGGAAAAAATGATCAAGCCTAGAGGAGATCAAAGTTCTTATTGACAATGTTTTGCTAGTTGTTAGGATGAATACCTCTATATATAAAATTCAGTGTGCACACATTGTTGTCACTGGGCAAAAAATTGCACAACACGAGTTTCGTGCACACTAGTCATTATAAATTAGAGGGAACATTGGTGGTGACATCAGAGACTGTACTCACAAATTTTGATCTATATCGTCCAGTGAAGCTTGCCTATGATGCCATGCCTTATGGTACAGGTGCAATCACATCACACGTTATGAGGATGGAAGTGAAACACTCCATAGCCTTTGCATCAACTTCTTCACCACTGTAGAGAAAAATTATGCTCAGATTGACAGAGAGGCCTTGAGTCTGGTTTGGGGTGTGAGGTGTTTCAACCAGTCCTTCTATGGGACAGGGTTTATTCTCATTACTGATCATCAACCACTTGTGTCCATTGTCAATTAACAGAAGCGTGTCCCAATAATAGCAGCAACACTAATGCCAAAATAGCTGTTTCTTGGATGGCACGAGATTAATTCAAGAGGACAACTGATCATGGAAATGCTGTTGGATTGTTCCCTTTACTCTTGGAAAAGGAATTGTCTGAAAAATTTACAAAAGAGGACACTCCTCGTGCTGTATTCTCCCTAATGCAAATTAAAACGCATTATCAAAATGTAAGTGCTGGCTCGAAGCTTTGTCTGGTGGCCTGACATAGGCCCACAGATCGAGCAGCTGGCCATGCACTGTTCACAATCTCTAATTGTTTCCTTACTGCCGCAGAGGAAAATTACGCACAGATTGACAGAGGAGTCTTGAGTCTGGTTTTGGGTGTAAAACTTTTCAACCAATACCTGTGCAGGAACCACTAGTGCAGGATCATCAGCCACTAGTGCCCATTTTCAATCCACAGAAGAGAGTACCACTAACAGCAGCAGCACAAGTAAAGGGATGAGCTCTGCTTCTTAGAGGGCACAATTACTACATTGGATTCAAGAGGACAACCAATCAAGGAAATGCTGATAGATTGTCCCATTTACCCTTGGAAAAGGAAATATTTACAAAAGATGATAATCTTCTTGACATATTCTCCCTAATGCAAATCAAAAGCCTCCCTATTATGCCACAGATGATCCAAAGGGAAATCAGTAAAGACCCCACACTGTCTCAGGGCTACATGGTAACCCAAAATGGCTGGAATGTGCAGCAGAAATTTCAATTCCCCCATTTTTACCAGTGCCTTATGTGATTGCTTTCTGGATAGTAACCAGATGGACAACGGGTGACAATATAGCCAGTGAAAGAAGGCTGGGGTTATGGCTGTCTGAAATCAAATAGCTTTTAAACAGGTCTCCCAAATACAACAGTGGCTTTCCTACATACAGGGCTCAAGACAGCATTACACCCTTTTAATACCAATACAGTTCATAGAAGTTGCGTAATGAAAATGGTGTCCATTGGGAGATTCTTGGAATCGCACAGAGATTTCCCTGTGTAATTCTGCATTGAGAGAGACTGTTATATAGATAGTTTCAGTGTGGTGCTCTCAATTCTCAGCATTTAGCCCAGCAGGTGTCAACTTCGCAGCCAGCCCAATAAAAATGACACTCTTCCAGTCTCGAGAGAGCATTGGCACTGAATGTGTAGCCCCCACAATGATGAGGGGGAGAAATGAGAGAATGTAAGTCGGTATGAGACGGACACGGACTGGCTGAAGGTAACATGTTCTTTTTGTATTGGGGTCACGACACACTCAGATCAGCAGTCGGGCGCTCCTAGGACAAGCACTACGGGCTCCACAAGGATATGAATGCGGTCTCTGAATTCCTGCTGCCCAGCCAAACACCTACACCAGTGGTGCCACTTCCTGGGGCTGAAGGAAAAGCAGGTGACGGGAGCTTGGATGATTCCCACAGAGGGCAGAGTGAGCTGTAGCTTTGAGAGTGCGAGCTGTGGCAGAGATCAGCAGCAGCAGGCTGCGATGATCTTGACCTTCAGTGGCAGCACAATGTCTGCTGGAAGTAGTGTCAAAGGACAAAGAATGCAGTTTGAGGGAGACAAGCTTATTAAAATCTAACTGTTCTGATTGAAAATATCCTTGCAAGTGAATTCTGTGCTGTATTTTCGATATCAGTTTGGGCGTATTTAGCTATAGAAAAATAAATCAAGTGGCAATCAACATTTTATTATTTATTTACAGGCCTTTCTGGCCCTTCCATCCACGCCACTCAGCAACCCCCTGATTTAATCCCAGCCTAATCACGGGACAGTTTACAATGGCCACTTAACCTACCAACCGGTATGTCTTTGGACATCGGGAGGGAGCCCACTCGATTATGGGGAGAACATGCTAACTCATTACAGGCAGCGTCGGGAATTGAACCTGGGTTGCTGGTACTGTAAAGCGTCGTGCTAACCTGTACACTACCATGCTGCCCTGTGAGCCAGTGAAGCTCCCAATGGGCAGGAAGGTACCAGAAGCCATTGCAAATGAGCTCTTCTCTAACTCTGATTCCAACTGTGCGATGCTCTGTCAGTGTGTTGTAGAAATAAAATGTTATTTCTGTAATCCTTCAAGCTCAGAGGTTCAGCTCCATGGAGCATAAGGAGGTATCTTCCATAAGAATCCACAGCAATCCAGCAAATAATCAAAAATCCCTTTAAACACCAGGCCAGTTTCAGAATAGATTCATTGTGTGCAGCAGACGCAAGATGTTAGGTGTACATATGTGATCCAAAATGGCAGGGCAGAAACCAAATGAACAATGCCAGAAACCTGATGTGAATACTGGTTGTTCTATGAACTTTGGGGCATGCATGGGACAAGAGTGTAGAATCACACAGTTCAATGTAATCAGAAAAATCAAGGAATTCCATAATGAAGATCATAGTAAAAGTCACTCACATGTGAGGATCCATAGGGAATCTGTTTGAGTTTCTGTCTCTTGGTGCTACTGGTCAATCATTAACTGGAGGTTTCTGGCAACAGGCTCTGAAATTACACCTTTATGTTTCTACGACTAACTTCTTTGTCTACCTGAGCATTATAAATGCATTCTGAACTTTTAAGTTTGCTAATGTCTGGTTGCAAGTTCTGAGAAACATGGCCTGAAAGGCAACTTGTTTTTGATTAAATAGACTTGGGCAGAAATGAAAATCCTAGGGAGCCTGTGACTGGGTTGGGACTGTACTGACATTCTCTATGTTGCTTAACTGTGCATTTCCTTCAAAGAGCAATGTCATTCACCTCTACCATTTCCTACACGGGGTCCACACTGACGTTCAGGAGGGTCAGTAGTGTGGTAGGTTGTGGGAGTGGGAGCGAGTCTTGGCATTTATAGCAAGAGGATTCGAGTACAGGAGCAGGGAGGTATTACTGCAGTTGTACAAGACCTTGGTGAGACCACACCTGGAGTATTGTGTGCAGTTTTGGTCCCCTAATCTGAGGAAAGACATCCTTGCCATAGAGGGAGTACAAAGAAGGTTCACCAGGTTGATTCCTGGGATGGCAGGACTTTCATATGATGAAAGACTGGATGAACTAGGCTTATACTTGTTGGAACTTAGAAGATTGAGGGGGGATCTGATTGAAACGTATAAAATCCTAAAGGGATTGGACAGGCTAGATGCAGGAAGATTGCTCCCGATGTTGGGGAAGTCCAGAACGAGGGGTCACAGTTTGAGGATAAAGGGGAAGCCTTTTAGGACCGAGATTAGGAAAAACTTCTTCACACAGAGAGTGGTGAATCTGTGGAATTCTCTGCCACAGGAAACAGTTGAGGCCAGTTCATTGGCTATATTTAAGAGGGAGTTAGATATGGCCCTTGTGGCTAAAGGGATCAGGGGTATGGAGGGAAGGCTGGTACAGGGTTCTGAGTTGGATGATCAGCCATGATCATACTGAATGGCGGTGCAGGCTTGAAGGGCCGAATGGCCTACTCCTGCACCTATTTTCTATGTGTTTCTATGTGTTATGCATCTACTCTGGGGACACTAGAAAGTCAAAGCTCTCACCCATTTTCAGTTCTTAACAGACGGGTGTTACACATTAGTGATGAAAGAGCAATCTTCTCTTATGTGGTTCAACACTGTAAGAAGGATGCATGTTATACTTTAACCAGACCTTTACACATCAGTGTGAACTAGCATTCAATTACCTCAGGAATTCCAGCAAAACGTTACCGGTGCTGAATTCATAAATTGTCTACTTTTGTACTGCTTGTAGACTTGAAGGAGCAGCAGAATTTATTCAGCCACAGCAAGCTTCCTTTTCGATCTCTGCATTCTGATGATACCCCCATCCCATTGTGTGATGTCCCACAATCAGAAATGGATCCATCACATCAAAAATGGATCAAGTGAATGGTGGAGAGGAAGGGAAAGAGCAAGGAAAACTGAAAAACACAGTGATGGGGCTGATGGAGATGTTGCCTTGGGGTGCCAGTAATTTGGATTCAATTATAACTTCTGTCACTTTCCGCATGTCTCCTCCTGATGCTCCAGTTTCCATTCGCATCCCAAAGACATGTTGTAACGTAGCGGTCCCCAACCACCTGGTCGTAAATCATGTGCTACCGGGCCGTAAGGAAACAATATGATTTGGCGATATAGGTCAGCTGCACCTTTCCTCATTCCCTGTCACGCCCACTGTTGGAACTTGAACGCACGTGAGGTCATTACGCATGCGTCATCCACGTCAACGCGGGAAGATCAACTCCTTGAGCTTGCAAATGACGGCGGGCTGAAAAGTATGTTTGATATAATATCTCTGCCAGCATTCTGGATCAAAGTCAATGCTAAGTATCCTGAGATAGCCACGAAAGCACTGAAAACGTTGCTTCCATTTCCAACACCATATCGCTGCAATGAATGCAACGAAAACTAAATTGTGGAATAGACTGGACAAAAGGAAAGCCCTTCGAGTATCGCTGTCTCCCATCACCCCTCGATAGGACAATCTTGTTGTGGGAAAACAAGTATTCAGCCAACGACTCCCACTGATTCAGCGATATTGCTGCGTTGCAATGATTTTATATGTTCATACCAGGAAAATATGCACTGTGTGTTTAATATTAAATTCGTTAGAGAAACCCTTTTAGAAACAAAATTGACTGTATTAGCCACTTACCACCTATATTCTGGTCGTGATTAACCACCCCCGCCCCGAACAGAATGGCCAAAAACGATTTGTAGAGAAAAAATCGGCACGTACATGCATGCGCATTGGTGCCCGCGCAGGGCTTCATGGTCATTGTAGTCTTTCTCGGGGTAAACACAATGTATTTGAACGCTACTCTTGTCTGTTGGCAACCCTACCCCGCCCCCACCCCCGGTCGGCCGGTCCGCAAGAATATTGTCAATATTAAACCAGTCCGCAGCGCAGAAAAGTTTGGGGACCCCTGTTGTAACGTGCCCCTTGTGCAGGGTTTCCCAACCTTTTTTATGCTTTGGAGCCTTACCATTAACTAAGAAGGTCCATGAACCCTGGGATGGGAACCCCTTCTCTAGTACGTGGGTGAGTGGTAGTATCTGGGAGGAGCTGGTGGAAATGTGGGGCGAATAAAATGGGATTTGTGCAAATGGTTGGTTCTTGGTTAGAACAGGCTTGTGGGTTGAAGGGGCTTGGTGTGTGCTGCATCTCTCTACAGCTCTGTGAAATATAAAATCTGACTGTTAGGAAGTTCTTTCAACTCTTCAACACTAAAGGGAAATCAAATGAAAGTGAAAATCACAAAAGATTCAAGTGGTATTGAAAGAAAATGGGCAGATTCAATCATTTTCTAAGTGATTAGGATGGAACAGAAGCATAGTGGTTATCACACCACTTTACAGTACAGTTGATCCAGATTCAATTCCCAGCATTGTCTGTAAGGAGTTTATATGTTCTCCCCATGACCGTGTGGGTTTCCTCCAAGTGCTCCAGTTTCCTCCCACAGCCCAAAGGGAGGAAATCTGAAATGACTCAAAATGAAACTTGGGTGTTATATCAGGCAGTTCTACTCCAGCAAAGACTGATCAGTTTGTGGAATGGTGTGCTAGAGGTGAAAATCACCCAGTCATTTGTGGATTGTGAAAGGGTGCGGGGAAGAGATTTCTTTACAGCTGTATGCCTTGAGTTTAGGGCCTGGATGGATAACAACACTCTTGCAGTGAAGGAAATGCAAGGCGTGCAAAAGACCTAAGCATAGCTAAAAGACTATGTCTTTGTCTTTAATGTTTGCTGTATCTGTACTGCATTGAAACCAAACAGACACAAAATGCTGGAGGGACTCAGCTGGTCAGGCAGCATCCTTGGGAATGAATAAACAGTCGATGTTTTGAGCCGAGACCCTTCTTCAGGAAGGGAGAAGACGCTGGGGGGAGGGGAAGGAGGATAGCTAGAAGGTGATAGGCGAAGCCAGGTGGTTGAGAAAGGTAAAGGGCTGGAGAGGTAGGAATCTGATGGGAGAGGAGAGTGGACACAGGAGAAAGCAAAGAAGGAGGGGACCTAAGGGGAGACACCACTTTCTCCCTTATTAGGGAGAGAGAGAGAGCCTGTGGTATGTCAAATATTGGGTGAATGAGTAGTCTTTGAGTTAATGTGGCCTTCCTGCCAGCTTGAACTTGTTTGGCTATTCTCCTCTAACCTCCCTTATAACGAGGCATTTTCTCCAACAGGACTGCCACTCAGTGTATGTTTTTTATTTTTCACACCATTCTCTGTAAACTCTAGAGACTGTTGTGCATGTTGGTTCCCCTCTTGCTGTGCGACACCTCTCTGCCCCGTTCCTAAGGAGAGAGAGCGCCTGTGGTATGTCGAATTGGTCGGGTGAATGATTGTTTTTTCTGTACTGCAAATCATGGTCTCTCTTGAGGGCTTAGGATTTGCTTGCTTGGTGGGTGGTGGGTGCTGATGCTTTTTTTTGCTGAACTAAATGGGAGAGGGGAGCGTTGATACTTTACTGCTGTTTGTATGTGGGGTGAGGAGTAGGGGAGCTTTGGGGTTCTAACGTTTTTACTGTCATTCACTCTTGGATACTCCTGTTTTTATGGATGTCTGCGAAGAGTAAGAATTTCAGGTTGTGTATTGTATACATTCTCTGATATTAAATGGAACTGTGGAACATTTGAAAATCCCAGGAGCTCAGCAGATACTCAAACCACCCTGTCTGGCATCAACAATCATTCCACGGTCAAAGTCACTTCCATCACATTTCTTCCCCCATTCTGATGTTTGCTCTGAACAACAACTGAACCTCTTGACCATGTCTGCATGCTTTCATGCATTGAATTGCTGCCACATGATTGGCCGATTAGATATTTGCATTAAGGAGCAAGTGTCCAGGTGTACCTAATAAGGTGGCCACTGAATGTATTTCATTGGTGATCAGAGGAGTATTTGGGGTGCCATAGTGATCCAATCAGTAAGCAGTGTTTAATTAGTTGTTTACAATTTACTTCCAATCAAATTTTAATTACTGATCAAGGAAGTTATTGACATTTTCTTTTTTGATTCTTTGATGCACCTTACACTAAGGTAACTTGTATTTTTCATCCATCTTTCTTCTCTTCTTCCTCAGATCCTCTGCTCTATCTAGACTCGCTGAACCATGGAACATCTCAAGCCAAAACAAAAGATCTTCCCATCACATTGATTTCTGTCTTCAACCAAGAAGGCATTTATGTATAACTGCTTCATCTTACGATGACATGGATTCTCTTAAGTTCAACTGGTTACTACAATGTGCATGCCTTACTCTGACAGATTTAGCTCTGGTGATGTTGATCAGTATTAGATAAGAAAAAAAATCACTGAAGCACTGGAGGTATTACAAAGGGGCTTGCTATTGCATGAGTATGAATCTAGCTTTAACACTCCCACCACAAGAAGGTGACCTGCATCCAGTTGTTTCATGGATTTTGATCTGGATCTTAGATTGGAACTGAAATTCTTACATTGACTGCATTTACAGTGTCTTAAAATGGTTTTATCACACATATATGGATATGATACTGAAAATTATATTGCATATAACATGTGTATATTGAAAATGTCCAATGCCAAATGCCAGCAAGAATGTATGGATCTGTTCCTATATCTTATGGTCTTGTGTACTGATCCCAACAGTATGTGGACACCATGCCTAATAATTAACTTAATTACTTTATAGAGATATGGAATTGCATGTGGTAAGATGCACATCATACAAGCAAAATTTTACAATTTGTAAAATGCTGGACTTGGCAGTGTACCTGGTTAATTCAGTTGGTACTTGAATATGTATTTGGAAACAAAAAGAACATTTATGTCAATGTGGTAACAATCTATCTAGTAGCTAGTAGTTTCAAGGCAGTTTGTCCACCTCTGGTCCCCACCTGGCACTCAGCTCTCGCCTGTGGCTCCCTGTAGCTGTTTGCATGCGACAGCGGCCACACCCTGGGCAACGGCTTTGACAAGCCAGCTAAACCAGGTGAGGGTAGCTGACGGGTCTCAAACTCTCGGTGAGATAAGCAGTTATCTATCCCAGCATGTGAAGACAGACTCCGGCTGATTGAGCGGATGGGACCAATGGAAGGTCCAACGGTCAAGAAGGCGGTCTCTGCAAGCGTCGTGGAACGTGTAGAGCACGACAAGACACAGAAGATGTCCTGGTCATCCACTGCTCCTAGTCCCATCTCCAGCCATCTCGACTCTGTCTTGCCACTGGATCCAGATGGGAATTGGGAAGAGAGAGTGAAGCTGACACTGTGCAACTCTCCCTCACTTAAATCCAAATCAAGCGCTAGTCTCGACACCATCAGAGCCGGCTGGTGGCGCAGTGACATCAGCACTGAACTCCGGAGTGAAAGTTCCCGAGTTCGAATCCAATCGGGCGCTCCCACGCACGCTTTCCATCCTGCCAGGTTGAGTGTCGAGCTGGCAACTCAACCTCGTAAAAAAGTACTAATGGTGTTGAGGTCTTCATCGGTGATGATGAGCGAACCTTAGTAGCTAGCTGTTATATATAGACCTGATATGAGAATTGTGTTTAATAGGATGCATACTATACTTGAATACCCATAGGCCTGACACTGTCATTAACCGGCAAATTGTCTGTTGCTCTGCAGTGGAATGAAATCTCTTTCATATATATGGTTCATTGGTTCCATTTAATATCAGAGAATGTATAGAGTATACAACCTGAAATTCTTACTCTGCGCAGACATCCACAAAAACAGAAAAGAATCCCAAAGAATGAACGAAAGAAAAAAATGAAGAACCCCAAAGCCCCCTCTCCCTGCCTCCCAAGCACAAGCAGCAGCAAAGCATCAACCTCCCACTCTCCCTCCCCACCCATTTCAGCAGGAAGCATCAGCACCCACCACCCAGCAAGCAAGCAACAGCAAAGCCCCCAAAGAGAGACCATGATCTGCAGTCCAACAAAGGCCATTGTTTCCCCACCAATTCAACATGCCACAGGCTTTCTCTCTCTCACTAACAAGGGTTTGAGAGGTATCACCCATCCCACAGTAAGCGGGGAGACCAACAAACAGTCGCTGTTATGATGTTACAGACTGCCGCGTTGCTTTTTTATTCCGAGATTCTCCAACTCGAGAATCGGCAGCAAACTCACCCCACCATCGAGAGAGGGAGAGAGAGAGTGAACGCTCAAGTACACAGGCCTCTGACAGCCGCATCCGCCGTCAAGGTGTTCCATTTCTCCCGAGATGTCTCAGGCAGCAACACCGGCATGGAATCGGTTGCCTACATGGCCTCACCCCAGAGGTGTGTATCTTCCAGGCTGCTCTTGGATATGTTGAAAGTGGCCTGTCTGTGAGCTCCGGGAACAGGAACTCATCCATCATGAAAAAAGGCAGTTTGAGTGCAGGTGCAGATTACGGACTCTGACAGAACCCCAGCCACCCTGAAAAGAGACATTAAAGAGAAGAATTTAATGTCGCTTGGATCAGTGCTGAGATTGCAGCCAATCTTTTTGTTCAGCACCAAGAGAGGCAGCACTGGTGATACATTCAGTACATTTAGAAAACATTGCAAATACTGAAGTGCTGATTAATTAGAGTTAAGGCATTTATTTTTTCATAAATAAACTCCGAAGTTTTCCAACAGCATTTGCTTAATGTTATTGGCTCAGAAAGAACACAAACGGACTTGCAAACAGAAAGGTAGAAGGTTTATAATCACCTCTTTATATTCAGCATTTTAGAATTAATTTATTACTACAGTGCAAGGAGGTTTACGAAAATGATTCCAGGATTGAGCGTTCCATGGCTCTGGGCTCACTGGATTTTAGAAGAATGAGGGTGACCTCATTGAAACCTATCGAATGTTAAAAGGCCTCAAGAGAGTGGATGTGGAGAGAGTGTTTCCTATAATGGGGGAGTCCGAGACCGGAGGACATAGCCTCAGAATAGAGGGGCGTCTTTTTAGAATAGAGTTGAGAAATTTCTTTAGCCAGAGTGTGGTGAATCAGTGGAGTTTGTTGCCACAGGCAGAGGCTGGTAGGTTCTTGATTAGTCAGGGCATGAAGGGGTACAGGGAGAAGGCAGGAGATTGGGGCTGAGAGAGAAAATGAATCAACCATGATGAAATAACAGAGCAGCCTCGATGGGCCAAATAGCCTAATCCAGCTCCCATATCTTATGGTCTAATGAACAGGACCAGAAAGCACTGCCATGGGTCGTGTAAGTGGCCGAGCAGTTCACAACCATACTTTCAACTAATTGTCCAATTGATTGTCAGACTCCTTCTGAAAACCACTTTATTATTAACCCTGTCTACCTCACAGAGCAGCAGGTTTGTCTAAATTGCTAGCTTTGTCAGGATTGTCCTGATGTCTTCAGGATTTAAAGATTGCAAGACTGGGCACTGGCACATGCAGCTGAAAAAACCATTGGGGAATCAATAGAAATTGCATATTTTGAACATTGCCATTTTAGTCATAAAAATATTGAATGTAGGAAGAGGAAAGTCTTTTTGACCAGATGGGCTCGACAGACAAAGGAGGTTATTAGGGTGAACCATTCAGATTTTCATGGAGTAACCTTGATCATCACCCACATGAATATTAGTGACACATAAACCACATTACTTCACCTAATTAACACACACACACAAAATGCTGGAGAAACTCAGCAAGGCAGGCAGCATCTATTGAAATGAGTAAGCAGTTGATGTTTCAGGCCGAGACACTTCTTCAGGACTGGAAAGATGCCCAAATAAAAGGGTGGGAGGAGGGGAAGGAGGATAGCCAGAAGGTGATAGGTGAAGCCAGGTAGGTAGGAAAGGTCAAGGGCTGGAGAGGAAGGAATCTGATAGGAGAGGAAGTAAGTGAAATATACTCAGGAGTCACTTAGTCACATTCATAGTGTCCTCCTGAACATCCTGTATGTCCCACAGGTATTCTGGGCATTTGCAATGAACCCCAAGTGTTGCCCACATTATTTTGACTCAACAATACAAAACACTAGGATGAACGTTATACAGAGCATTCTCAGCTGTTGACATACACAACAGGTATCCAGGTCTCAACACAAGCACAGACGTTTCTAAGCACCATTTAAAAAACAGCAGTGTCCTAGGATCTTTGCTTGAGTGGCAGCCCGCTGCTGCTCTGTTCAGCGAAAGACATTCAGCTCCCCTCATTAGCAGTTCATCAAAGGCCTGCACTCATTTGGGACAAGGCTGATTGACAGATTGCCGCATGATCACTGGAGCCTGCTGAAACCTAGTAGGGTTGACAACTGTGACAGTGGTGTCACTCAATGACAGCAGAAAAGCAGAACGATTCAGCAAGGCTGCTGTCCAAGCCCAAAATCTTACAGTGATGATCAAAAGCAAAAGAAGGCACCTATTATCTGGAGAAAGAATCTGTTTCTCAGCATGACAGACAGGAAGGATATGTTTACTTTGGGGAACTGCAGTACTTGTTCATCAGGGCTAAAATAGTTAAATTACTAGGCCAGGCTGCACAGACAAGGCATTGTTTTCATTTTCATCTACAAAGGATGAGCTATTTGAGGTGTTCTGCTGATCCCATTGGATGAAGTAAATAAACAGAAAACAAAACTGTGATTCATAAATTTTTGTTCAGTGTGGGCATTAATGTTTATGGAGCCATCACAAATAAATGGAGTTGAAACAAATCAAGCCATGATTTAATGTTGGAAGAGACTAAAAGGTCTCAAAGCTTATTCCTGTTTTATCTATGCTTCCTTTGTTCCACTCTTTATCTCACAAACCTTATTGTTCTGTGCGGTTCAGCTCACATTTGTTATGCACACTAGAGATTAGAACTGTAGTCCAGTATATCATTTAAATTGTACACTGCCACATCTGTGTCTGTGTTCAACTGCACTACCATTCCAACCTGTTTAAAAATAAACCTGTAGGTTGTGCCATATGGAGTTAGCACATAGCCAAAGCATAAAAATTATTTTGTCTGAAGAAGACTAGAATGTAGTCAAGCCATGTCATGCTCATATGCAATCCAGGGCAACACACACAAAATGCTGGAGGACCTCGGCAGGCCGGGCGGCGTCTATGAAAAGAGTAAACAGTCAATGTTTCGGGCTGAGATGCATTGCTTGGAAACTAAAAAAACACTCCTGAAAGCAAACAGTCCAGGTTGAGCTGAACACTCTCTCTCAGAAAGCCTGCTAATGACATGGGCATGTTCTTGCTGTGAACTGTAGCGAGGACAATAGGCTCCTACTCCATGCAGCTAATTAAAGATGGCAGAGGACCTAAAAGGTCCCAAAATCTGACAATGCACTTGATGCAAATCTATTGGGATCAATTTGAAACAATCCAATGTAAACTGATGGTCAAATTTTTCCTGAATGATGTGCCCTGAATCACGATGGTTCACAGACATTCTTATCCCTGCAGTACACAAAGTCATCGAATCCACAGGGCTCTGGCATGCCTTCTACTAGAGATAGCTGTGCAAATGAGTTGCTGAATTGTGGATCTGAAAGGAGGAAACAATGTGAGGCATGATGTACCTACTTTGAATAGTGAATGGACTTGTGACTGAACCATTGAAGCTGCAACTGAGAAATATAGAAGTTTTTGTTCACACAGTGAATGGTCAGGGAAAGAATCCAAGAAAATTTCACTCTCATTCTTCAACACAAAGATAACAATAAATTTCTAACTTATAATTGCTCTAATCACTTACTTAAATTTAACATTTAGAACATAGATAAATATACAAAACTACAATGGTAGCACATTCCAACAAGCAGACTTTGACTATTCAATACTGGTGACTGTTCCAAAAAAGACAGGCACCTAAAACATACCCCTTTTGTTATGGAGCTGAGGGATGGCGCCATGAATATACAACTAACCAGAAGGTTAAGCGACAAAAGAGATCTGTCCTGCACTGTGGAAGTGTTTTATTTCTTGAAGACTTGTTCTTATTTTAGTTCATCCATAAATATCTTATCCTATACTCTTGGCAAAATTTCAGATGGTGACAAGAGGGCGTACAGAAGCGTGGTAGATCAGCTAGTTGAGTGGTGTCAAAAAAAAACAATCTTGCACTCAACGTTGGTAAAACCAAGGAATTGATTGTGGGTTTCAGAAAGAGTAAGACAAGGGCACACACAGCAGTCCTCATCAGTGGATCAGCAGTGGAAAGGGTGAGCAGATTCAAGTTCCTGGATGTCAATATTCTTGAGGATCTATCCTGGGCCCAACATATTGATGCAGCTACAAAGAAGGCACAACAGCATCTATATTTCATTAGGAATTTGAGGCGATTTGGTGTTCCATCAAAGACACCTGCAACTTTCCACAGACGTGCTGTGGAGAACATTCTAACTGGCTGCATCACCGTTTGGTATGGAAGGAGGTGGGCCTACTGCACATGATTGAAATAAACAGCCGAAAATTGTGAACACTCAGCTCCATCATGGGCACTAGACTCCCCAGCATCCAGGACATCTTCAAGCAGCGATGCCTCAAAAAGATGGCATCCATCTTTGAAGGACCCCCACCACCTAGGACATGCCCTCTTCTCATTGCTACGATCAAGGAGGAGGTACAGGAGCCTGAAGACACACATGCAATGATTCAGGAACAGCACCTTTCCCTCTGTCATCAGATTTCTGAATGGACACTGAATCCATGAACTCTACCTCACCACTCTTTTTTTTCTCTTTCTGCACTATTTATTGAATTTTATTTAATTTAACATTTTTAATATACATATACTTACACCAATTTAGTTTTTATTATTATGTGTTGCAATGTACTGCTGCAGCAAAACAACAAATTTCACGACATATACCAGTGATATTAAACCTGATTCTGATTCATGTCAGGAGCTAGTTGTGGACCACAGGAGGAAGGAGACAGACATCAATGGATCTGGGGTTGAGAGGATAAACAGCTTTAAATTCCTCGGCATACACATCACCAAGGATCTCACGTGATCTGTACATACCAGCTGTATAGTGAAAAAAGCACAACAGTGCCTCTTTCACCTCAGACGGTTGAAGAAGATTGGTATGAGCCCCCAAATCCTAAGAACTTTCTACAGGGGCACAATTGAAAGCATCCTGACTGGCTGCATCGCTGCCTGGTATGGGAACTGTATTTCCCTCAATCGCAGGACTCTGCAGAGAGTGGTGCAGACAGCCCAGCACATCTGTAGATGTGGACTTCCCACTATTCAGGACATTCACAAAGGCAGGTGTGTAAAAAGGCCCCAAAGGATCATTGAGGACCCAAGCCACCCCAACCACAAACTGTTCCAGCTGCTCCCATCCCAGAAACGGTACCACAGCATAAAAGCCAGGAACAAGAAGCTCCAAGACAGCTTCTGCCACCAGGCCATCAGACTGATTAACTCACGCTGATAAAATTGTATTTCTAAGTTGTTGTACGTGCTATTTATTACAAATTACTATAAATTGCACATTGCACATTGAGGCGGAGACATAACGTAAAGACTTTTACTCCTCATGTCAGTCAAGGATGTAAGTAATAAAGAAAATTCAATTCAACTCTAGAATGACCCCTAACAAAGCCGCTCAGCACGAGACCATCATTAGGTCAATCCATGAACCTATAATATTCCAGCACCTCGTACCTGCCTTTCATCATTTTATCATCTATAATTTGTAATTAACTAAATTTAATGATTATCCACACCTTCTGCTTCCATCTACATGCATTAAATTGGCAAGATTTAACATAACCTGTGTACTTTTACCATGGTACTGTTCAGTTGTTATCTAACCAGTGTGGGGGAGAAGGACAACTCCTCACAAGCTGCTCCTAGGATATGGAAGAAGGTCAGAATCTTGGCTAGTTATCTTGTTACCTAGCCCAGCTACACTCTAACCACTGATCTAGAAGATTCTGCATCAAGATGATGTCATAAATATACTTCATTCATAAAATTTTCCAATCTATAATATGATGGGGTGGCAAACTTATGACACACACAAACATTTTGTTGGCACACGCATGCAGTGTCGCCCATTTATTCTTTAAACCTCATCTATGCTGAAAAAATACACAATGATTATTACCAAATGAAGCAGTAGGTGATTTTTTACAACCAGAAAGCAGGGAGATGTCTTCATAAGAAACATCTTACGCTGGTTAGTAACAGCCAGACAACTGGAAGAACATATGACTTTGGATGATATGTTTTAAAGTCCTTGCAGACCTGGTGTACACATCAGTTTTTGGATAATAAATGGTTACAATGACAATACTATTTAAAAATATCCCAACTCCGAGATCCCGCCACCAAGCACATCTTTCCTTCCCCTCACTTTCTGCATTCCGCAGGGATCACTCCCTACGCAACTCTTTTGCCCGTTCGTTCCTCCCCGCTGATGTCCCTCCTGGTACTTATCCTTGCAAGGGGAAAAAATGCTA
Organism: Mobula birostris; assembly: GCF_030028105.1. Lineage (NCBI taxonomy): Eukaryota > Metazoa > Chordata > Chondrichthyes > Myliobatiformes > Myliobatidae > Mobula > Mobula birostris. The sequence continues at coordinate 129,731,495 of NC_092372.1, read as the reverse complement.
CACCTGCCCCTACACCCCCTCCCTCACTACCATTCAGCGCCCCAAACAGTCCTTCCATGTGAGGCGATACTTCAACTTTGAGTCTGTTAGGGTCATCTACTGTATCTGGTGCTCCCGGGGTGGCCCTCTACATATCCATGAGACCCGACATAGATTGGGAGACTGCTTCGCTGAGCACCTACGCTCCATCCGCTAGAAAATGCGGGATCTCCTAGTGGCCATCCATTTTAATTCTACTTCCCATTCCCATTTTGATACGTCTATCTACGGCCTCCTCTACTGCCGCGATGAGGCCACACTCAGGTTGGAGGAACAACACTTTGTATTCTGTCTGGGTAGCCTCCAACCTGATGCCATGAACATCAATTTCTCAAACTTCTGGTAATGCCCCCCTGCCACCTCCCCTTCACCATTCCTCACCCCCTTCTCCTTCTCTCATCTTATCTCTTTACCTGCCTATTACTTCCTTCCTTTTCTTTCTTCCATGGCCTTCTGTCCTCTCCTATCAGACTCCCCCTTCTTTAGCCCTGTATCTCTTTCACCAATCAATTTCCCAGCTCATTACTTCACCCCTCCCCTCCCGGTTACACCTATCACCTTGTGTTTCTCCCTTCCCTCCCCCCATCTTTTAACACTACCCCTCACCATTTTTTCTCCAGTCCTGCTGAAGGGTCTCAGCCGGAAACATCGACTGTACTTTTTTCCATAGACGCAACCCTGGCCTGCTGAGTTCCTCCAGCATTTTGTGTGTGTTTTTTAAAAATGATGTTATCTTTCAATTGTATTTTAAAAAGATTAATATGAATAATTTTTGAATATGATTTCTGAATGCCTCATTTATTACAATCTGACTCATACTTTTATTCATTGTAAAACAATAAAATTGTAAGTAGGAACATGATCATCCTTTTTCCTTAAAAATGTCTATAATTATTATTACCAATTCATTAATCACTGATAATCGCTGTTCAAAATTGCCATGGCATGTGAGAGAATTGTTAAAGATGATCACAGAACACCCTCAAGATGTTTTGTCAGCCCTGTGATAGACCATACTACAGTACTGCACCAGACAGCTAATCAGGCAACTGTGCCAATCATGATGCCAATTTATATTAAATGTCCCCTTCTTGTGTATCACTGCATTCCCTTCATGTATGTATATGTGTCTATATAAACGCCTCTTATATCCATCAACTATTTACTTCCTCTACCTGCCCTAGCAATCCATTCCAGACAGCTAACACTCTGCATAAAAAAAACTTCAAAGTTTAAAGTAAAGTTACTATCAAAGTACAAATATATCACTATATACAACCCTGAGATTCAATTTCTTGAGGGCATAGTCAATAAATCCAATGACTATAATAGAATCAATGAAAGACCACACCAGCTGTGCATTTAACCTGTGTGCAAAAGACAATAAACTGTGCAAGTACAAAAAGAAAGATGAAGCAATAATAATAATAATAATAAATAAGCAATATATATCGAGAACATGAGATGAAGAGTCCTTGACAGTGAGTCCATATGTTGTGGGAACATTTCAGCGATGGGGAAAGTGAAATTGAGAGAAGTTATCTCCTTTTATTCAAGTGTCTGATGATTGAGGGGTAATAACTGTTCCTGAACCCTTGCCCCCATTTCACCTTTAAACTTCCTTTAATATTAGAAGCGTATTCTCTGGCATTTAAAGTTTGCTACCCTAGGGTAAAGATCCTGATCGTCTACTGTATGCCTCTCTGAATATTTAAAACCTCTAGCAGGTGGCCCTTAGCCTCCAGAGCCTTGGGAGAATAACCTAACTGTTGCAATTGTACGCATCCAGATTTTCTTGTGTTTGTGTCAGTACACATCCATTCTGTTTGCATTAAATCAGCACGACAAACACTTTACTTCACATGCATTCCTTGAGCAAATAGCTGCCAGGGAATTTTACATGAGTTTCTGCCCCTCAGTATGTACTCGCATCAGGATCTTCAATTATGCCTTTGAAGGGGCTACACCAAGCTTCCGTCCCTCAGCACATTGCCAAGACTTTGGAATGTGCCTCTCTAGACAGCTCCTCACTTTATTTCAGGCTGATCAGAGGCCACCTTTCACTGAGCTGAATATTTTCAGTAGCTTGTGATGTTTGTCCTGGAATTTGTCCCTGGGAACAACCCATATAAACTGGTGCCCCACGTTTCACACCTGTTCAGTATGAACCTCAACATGAAAATCAAAAAGAAGCTGCAGACACAGGAAATCTGAAACAAGAAAATGTAGAAATGATGGACACACTCAGCAGGGCAGAATGCATCTATAGAATGAGAAAGCACTAATGTTTTAGCTCACAAGCACTTTGTTAGACCAGAGTCAATCTTCTGCAGCATGTGGTATTTGCCTTAATATTTGAAGGGTTTCTGGCAAAGACTTGAAATATCAATTCTGTTTCATTTTCCACAGATGCTGACTAACCTGCTGAATGCTCCCAAGATTTTTTTTTGTCAGAGGCAGACAGAAAGTGATGGATGACAATCTCATCTTCACTGCAAGAAGCCTGGGGTCACAGTGAGACTCTGGCTACACATGAAAAATCTGAGATGTGGGATAGAGAGGAAGAGGTTACCTTTTTCCACTACCAGCCTAGCAAGATCTCAATGGTTTCCTATAGCTCTGATGATGAGGCATTCTGCCAAGTGATTTTTAGTCTCTAATAGAATCCGCCACTTCTTTGTTCCCCAAAGCCTCAAGCCATTCCATGAAAACTTCTGTCCGATTGACTTTAATCAAAGATGCTTTTCCCATGTGGGAAATGTGGCCATGCATGATTCAAATGAAAGAAATGTTCCGTGGCCACATACCCAGACCCATGTTCAACTGGGACTCAAGCACTAATTACCACCATCTACATGAGGTTCTGTTGGTTACACACACCAGAGATTCAATATAAAGAGACTGCTGCACTGCTGTATCAACATGAAATATTCCATGACAAATATTTTTAAGAGTATTAAGGCAAATATCTTGGTATATATATATATATATATACCCTTCAAATGTTATTGAAGCAGTTTATCAGGTCATTGTAACCCATTGTGTGCTAGCTGTCTGCTATGTATGCCACATTATAAAAATGATTATTTTTCAAAAGTACAATATGAAAGGCACTGTGTGCATTATATCTTCCTTTTCTGATACTATTTCATTGAGGGAGGCCAGTTGAAGTGTTTTGTTTCGTAATTGTAGTCCAATTCCTAAAATAAGCATGAGGGACTTTTGCAACACATCTAATATGAATAAGTTTATTGTGCTTTCTGTTGGTCCTTAAGAAGATAACAGAGATGATAACAATTTGCACGTGGTCTCCATGCTCAAACAGTAGAGATAATTATTGCTAAAGTCATCATCGGGAAACATGCAAAATAAACCTGACATTTTGTAAATTAGATCTGGCCGCTTATCCTGTTCAGCAACTACATACAGTATATTATCAGACCTGTAAGTAACTTAGCGATTGCCTATCACAGGCCTTCACTGGTTGAAGGTGATAGCTATATGCTGGCTTGGTAGATTGTAACTACTGAAGGCACGTGCACATGTTGCTGTGATCTACGTTATCACAATTTGATGTGCAATGTTACACCACCATGCTTGGCCTTTCCTACAGTGATTACCCAAGAAGACAACTTAAAGTAGTGCAAGACATGCATAATTTCGGGACAGTATATTACAGAAGGTGGCGATGTTCAAAGCACATTTGTTATCAAAATACATATATAGATATGTCACCATATGCCACCCTGAGATTCATTTTTTTGCGGGCATGTCAATAAATCCAATAACCGCAATAGAATCAATGAAAAACAGCACCCAGCAGGGCAGACAACCACTGTGCAAAAGACAACAAACTGTGCAAGTATAGTAGTCATAGTCATACTTTATTGATCCTGAGGGAAACTGGTTTTGTTACAGTTGTACCAACCAAGAATAGAGTATAAATATAGCAATATAAAACTATAAATAATTAAATAGTAATATGTAAATTATGCCAGGAAATAAGTCCAGGACCAGCCTATCGGCTCAGGGTCTCTGACCCTCCAAGGGAGGAGTTGTAAAGTTTGATGGCCACAGGCAGGAATGACTTCCTATGATGCTCTGTGTTGCATCTCGGTGGAATGAGTCTCTGGCTGAATGTACTCCTGTGCCCAACCAGTACATTATGTAGTGGATAGGAGACATTGTCCAAGATGGCATGCAACTCGGACAGCATCCACTTTTCAGACACCATCGTCAGAGAGTCCAGTTCCATCCCCACAACATCACGGGCCTTACGAATGAGTTTGTTGATTCTGTTGGTGTCTGCTACCCTCAGCCTGCTGCCCTAGGACACAACAGCAAACATGATAGCACTGGCCACCACAGACTCGTAGTATAAAAGAAAAATAAGTAAATAATAAAAAAGCATCAAGAACATGAAATGAAGAGTTCTTGAAAGTGAGTCCATTGATGATGGGAGCATTTCAATGATGGGACAAGTGAAATTAAGTGAAGTTATCCCCTTTGGTCCAAGGGCCTGATGGCTGAGGGATTAAACTGTTCCTGAACCTGGTGGTGTGAGTCCTGAGGCTTCTGTACCTTCCTCCTGATGGCAGCAGCGAGAAGAGAACATGACCTGTGTGGTGGGGGTCCCAGATGATGGATGCTGCTTTCCTGTGACAGCATTTCATATAGATGAGTTCAATGGTGGGGAGGGCTTTACCTGTGGACTGGGCTGTATTCATGACTTTTTGTAGGATTTTCCATTCAAGGGCATTGGTACTTCCATACCAAGCTGTGATGTAGCCAGTCAATATACTCTCCACCACACATCTATAGAAGTTTGTCAAAGTTTTAGATGTCATGGCGAATCTTTGCAAACATCTAAGGAAGTAGAGGGGCTGACGTGCTTCCTTCGTAGTTGCACTTATGTGCTGCACCTAGGACAAGTCCTCCGAAATGATAACATTGAGGAATTTAAAGTGCTGACCCTGTCCATGTCTGCACACCCGGTGATGACACTAGTTTCCTTTTCCTGAAGTCAATAATCAGCTTCTTGGTCTTGCTGGCATTGAGATGATGTGGTACCGCATAGCCAGATTTTCACTCTCCCTCCAATTGATGATTCGTCACCACCTTCAATTCTGTCAGCAAACTTGAACATGGCATTGGAGCTGTGCTCAGCCACACAGTCGTATGTGTAAAGCGAGTAGAGCGGGGGCTCAGCACACAGCCTTGTGGTGTACCTGTGCTGACGGAGATTGTGGAGGAGATGTTGCTGCCAATCCAAACTGACTGAATTACGTCTTAACAGATTTAAAACCCCATGGAAGTCAGTTGTTGTGAAATTCTATATGATTCATGGAAAGTCATTATTTTCTTGCATTAAGTTACCTGCATTCTTCTGGAATTCCTTTGTAGATCTGAAGAGAGCAAAAAAGATGTTGGGATGGTGAGAGTGGAGTGCCACGGGTGGGTTATGGGACAGGTGGCAGAGAAGGAGTGCTAGGAGCAGGGGGTGGTGCAGGTCCAGACACACCCAGCATGTCTCCTTGTCCATCTTTCCTCTTTTCATGGTCTTAAAAACCACCTATTTGACTGATTATGGTCAACCCTCACAATGTCTCTGTCTTTGGCAACATTTCTACTCAGCTTGAATACAAATCTGCTAAACACTATGTGACATTGTGCTATTGTTAAAGGTAATGTAAAGGTAAATTTCTGTTGTAAACTGAACCCATTTTTTGGTGATTTGTTGTTGTAATGCAGGATCAGAATAGCACCCAGACCTTCTCCAGATTATGACCGCCTGACTTGCAGCCACCCCAACGTACGAGCGAGCTCTCTCAATACTACCACATTCAGAAGTCCAACATACTGCTAAAAACTGCCAGTTTCCTTTCTCTATACTTTTTGAACAGTACTGTATTTGTCAACAGGGAGACAGACAGCGAGTTTGTAAATCTGAAGGGAGCAAAAAAATGTTGGGAATAGCGAGAGTGGGGTGCCGCAGGAGGGTTACGGGACATGTGGCAGAGAAGGATTGCTAGTGGCAGGGGGGTGGTGGAAGTGCAGACACATCGAGCCCTGGGACAACAGGCAAGGTCATTTGATTCCAAACAATTGGTTTATTGATCAATTGGGTCTAGTGCTTCCCAATCCCTTCCCTCTCCCTTCCCCTTACCCCAACCGTGATTCCTCTCTCCCTGCCCCCTTTCCACTTTCAGTGCTCAACAGAGACCCATATCAGAATCAGGTTTATCATCACTGTGCAAAAGTCTGAGGCACCCTAGCTACATATATGTACATAGGACTTTTGCACGGTGCTGTACTTGCCCTTTCATAACATTCATCACAAGGCTGTGGAGGTATGTCTACAATATCAAGTGTTTTTTATGTAACTTTCTACTTCTGGGCAAACAACATGTCCCTGACGGTCAGCAATCCTAGAGATCAGGTCAGCAGATGCTGAGGGAACCAGCAGTCCCCAGATGGGATGTCCTAGATCATCTATAGAGGTAGAAGTTCCAAGGGTCTGTGGTCCTTCCAGGTTACTGAGGTTGGAAAAGTCATGCCTGAAGATCAAACCCGTGATTGTTGAGTTCTGTGTTTGATACTCAGAGATCAGACAAGACTGGAGGGCAAAGCTGAAGTTCAAAGACCAGAACTCGGCAGGTCCTGAGGTAGAAGCTCAAAGGTCAAAGACCAAAGATGGTGAGTACAGAAATGGTATGTTTTGTGACATGTGATAAATAAATCTGAAATCTGAAACCTGTTCATTAAACAAAAGAAAACTGGACACTGGAGCAACAATCTGCAGGAAGAACTCAGCATCTGTAAATATGGAATGAACGTGAACAATCTGTTATCTACATGCTGATGGAAGCTGGTTTGGAAAGTACATTGTGTGAACCTATATGATAAATTTAACTTCCAAACTAATAATTTCATGGTGGACAGCTCAAAGTTCTTCATAACTTCTACTATGTACAACAGGACATAGGATCCTCTATTATAAACATGGGAAAGTATACAGATGCTGGAAATCCAAAGCACATAAAATGCTGAAGAAACTCAGCAGGTCAGGCAACATTTATGGAAATGAACAGATGGTTAACGTTTTGGGCAGAGACCCTTCTTCATGACTGAGAAGGAAGGGAAATATGCCAGAATAAAATGTGGGCCGAGGGGAAGGAGGCTAGCTGGAAAGTGATAGGTGATGCCAGGTGGATGGGAAAGGTCAAGGGCTGGAGAAGAAGGAATCCTCCATTTCCTCACATGCAGACTGCAGTTGGTTTGGATTGGCAGCAACATCCCTTTCACAATCACCATCAGCACAGGTACACAAAAAGGCTGTGTGCTTAACCCCCTGGTCTACTCATTTTATATGTATGACTATGAGGCTAAGCACAGCTCCAACGGCAGATTTAAGTTTGCAGACAACATCACTGTCGCCAACTTAAAGCACTGGTGACGAATCAGCATACAGGAGGGAGATTGAAAATCTGGCTGAGTGGTGCTACATTAACAACCTTTTACTCAATGGCAGGAAGAAGAAACTGGAGGTCCATGAGCCAGCCCTCATCAGGGGATTGGAGATGCAGAGGATCAGCAACATTAAATTCAGTGTTATCATTCCGGAGGATCTGTCCTGTGTCCAGAATGTGAGTGCCATTACAAAGAAAGCAAGGCAGTGCTCTCTTCTTGCTGCTGCCATCAGGAAGGAGGTTCAGAAACAGTTATTGCCCCTCAACCATCAGGCTCTTGAACCAGAGGAAATAACTTCACTCAGTTTCACTGGCTCCAACACAGAACTTTTCCCAACCAATGGACTCACTTTCAGTGATTCTTCATCTCATGTTCTTGCTCTTATTTTACTTGTATTTTTGTTGTATCTTTGTATTTACAGTGAATGCCCACAAGAAAATGAATCTCAAGGTTGTATATGGTGATATACAGTACATGTACTTTGATAATACATTTACTTTGAACTTTGAACATGTTTGTCAACAGCCCCACATAGCCAACCAAAAATTAGAGAAAGAGCATCTTATATTCTGTCTGGCCAGTCTCCAACCTGATGGCATGAATATTGTATTCTCAAACTCCTGGTAACACAAAGAGCTCTGGAAGTACCCAGCAGATAATAGGTGGGTCCAGGTGGGGGGTTTGATAGGTAGATGGGGCGGAATGACGTCAGGAGCTGGGAAATGAAAGATGGAAGTGACAAAGGCCAAAGATGATGAAATATGAGGTCGGTAGATGTTGAATGTAAGTAACAGCACCTACTGTGGTGGAAAAGGTAAAGGTTTTCTCTGTGGGGGGGGAGGGGGGAGGAAACATGTATGGCATTCATTCAATTGCACAATATCTCTGTTTAACCGTCAAGGATGGACTGCAATAATTGGGCAAATGTTCTTCAGGAATTGCAGTTAAAGTTGTCATTATCTTATTGTATTCAACCTGTGCTTGTAGAGGCAAATACAGAGGTGGAGTCTTCTACTCAGAGCAGTGTTCGTGGAGTCCAGTACAGAATGTACTTTTTAAAGGTTGCCAAGATTATTCCTACATTTGAACACTAGGACAATGATACAAAAATATTAAGATTAGTAGTGGCGCCTCTTACAGTCCTGATGAAGTGTTTCAGCCTGAAATGTCAACTGTTTATTCCCCTCCATAGCTGCTGCCTGACCTATTGAGTTCCTCCAGCACTTGTGTGTGTTGCTCAAAATTTCCACCATTTGCAGATTCTCTTGTATTTAAGATGTCATTCACAGCCTGTTTGATATCTTTTCAGTTCAAAAATGATCTACAAAATGCTTTCCAGTGCAAAATAGACACTGGTCATACCGCTAAGTGGCAGCATCTCTTTCACTTGAATGAGATGATTATTGCTAGAGATTAGTCTATCACCATAGCAACTTGTCAGATTAAGCTCTTTGGTGATACAATCAGGCAGCATTGGATGAGAAAACGCCTCTGTGGTTGCAGAACCAGTGAATGAGATCATCAAGGATATCCCTGATGTAAGAAGTGCACCCTGATAATATATCTAGAGAGGACATCTCCTCATTGCCATCTGCCAATATCCTCCTCCTCCTCCTCCTCTTAAAGACTTGTGCTCTCATAATAGCCAAGCTATGGAGCATTCAACAGACAATAATGTTCATTAATGCAAGGCACAATCTAGGCACTGGAATCACATCTTGAGGATAGCAGTGGGATTGCGCAGAATTATAACTCAAAGTTTAAAATAAATTTATTATCAAAGTACATACAGTATATGTCACTATATACAACCCTGAGATTTATACTCAATAAATCCATAATAGAATCATAAACATAAGGGAATCGATGAAAGACCATGACAACTTGGACGTTCAACTACTGTGCAAATACAAAAACAAAGAATTAATAATAATAAATAAATAAGCAATAAGTATTTAGAACATGAGATGAAGAGTCCTCGAAATAGAATCCATATGTTCTGGGAACATTTCAATGATGGGGCAAGTGAAGTTGAGTGAAGTTATCCCTTTTGGCTCAAGAGCCTGATGACTGAGGGGTAATAACTCTTCCTGATCCTGGTGGTGTGAGTCCTGAGGCTCCTGTACATTGTCTTCCAGAGAGAAGGGAGCATGACATGGTTGATGGGGGTCCCTGATGATGGATGATGCTTTTTTGCGACAACATTTCATATACTTGTGCACAACGGTGGGGACAGTTTCATCCATGATGCACAGGGTCATATGCACTATTTTTTGAAGGACTTTCCATTCAGGGGCATTAGTGCTTCCATTCCAAGCTATGATGCAGCCAGTCAATATACCTCCACCACACATCGAAAGAAGCCTGTCAAAGTTTTAGAAGTCATGCTGAATCTTTGCGAACTCCTAAGGTAGTAGAGGTGCTGCTGTGATTTCTTCATGTGCTGGGCCCATCAGGAGACATCCATTTGACATTTTGTAAATCAGGTCTGGATTTTTAACCTACACATATCACTATATGTTTAAAGAACTTGTTGCTTCCTACTGGGCCTTTTTCTGCAATTTTAAGTTAACTTGCAGCATGACTGAGACTGTAGATAGAGGTGAAAAGCCATATTGAAAAGCAAGATGCCTTGTTCCCTAAAACATAAACCTCTGCTCAGTACAATGGGCAAAGTAAGGCAGACACCAAATACTGCCTGGGAATAATGGAGTTCATAGAATCAGAACAGCGTGAATGCAGTTTGTGGAAGAATAGAGTACAAACCTCACAATGAACACAAATTGAACAGAACGAGAAATTCTGAAAATGAAAGTTGAAATGAGTAAGTGATTCTCTTCCTGAAATTTAATGCAGCTTTATATTTATATTCTCATATACTTCAATGTGGAACCTTCGCCCCTGGTTGCAGGTTTTCCCCAGTAACTAAAGATGGTCCACAGAAAGTACATGGGAAAACACTACACAGCATAGTTGGTGGTGAACGCATGTTTAATGCACCAAAGATCAGAAGTTAGGGAAGTGGGAATTTCCAGTATATAAGTATTTGCCTAAGGCATACTGCTCAGTAATATTGTTTGAGATTGTGGTCACACAGAGGAACCTTTTCAAAGAACTAACCCAAGATACCTTTCAGAATGCAGACCACAGTTTCAGTTTATATGAACATAAGAATAACGTGTGGTTTGCTGTCCCCACACAAACCTACTTCACTACTCCATATGACAATTTGACCCTCTCCCTCAAATTTACCATCACATCTTAGATTAAGCCAAACTCATGTCTCATTGCAATCTAATGTAACTCTCAAGGCAGATTGACTCAGGTGACCCTTGAGAGTTACAGTCCCTACATTCAGTTGAAATGTTAAGTGAATAGCTAATCTATTCCCTCTGGAAACTGAGGGGAATAGACTAGCTATTCACTTAACATTCCAACTGAATGTAGGGATTGCAAAGCTGTCTGGCCTGGTAGGTAAGTCCTTTAGCCTGTGTGTCCACCATCAAGCACTCATTTACACTCATAGAGTCATGGAGCACTTCAACACAGGAACAGGCTATTTGGTCCATCTAACCCAGGGGTGGCCAACCTTTTACATTCCATGCATCATTTTTTTCACTCACAAGTTCAGATGTGCCATACAACTCTTGTACCCCCATTCAATTCTTGTAAAAATGTTAATATAGAACTCGTGTGTGAAAAAATCGCATCTGAACTAGTGTGTGAAAAAATTGACACACGGAATATAAAAGGTTGGCCATCCCTGATCTAACCTATGCCTAAATGGACCAAATCTGGTTTTCTGCCTAATCCCAAATATCCGCATTTGGACCTTAGTCCTTTACATCTCTCTCATCCATATACCTACCCTAACTCTCCTAAGGGTTACAATTGAACCCACCTCTAGCACTTCTGCTGTCAGCTCATTCCACACTCACACCACCCCCTGAGTGAAGTATTTCCTCCTCAGACACCCCATAAATATTTCACCTTCCACCCTAAACATACGTCTAGTTCTAGACTCACCCAACTTGAGAGGAAAAAGCCTGCGTGTATTACTCTATCTATACCCCTCATCATTTTGCATACCCCTAAAAGATCTCCCCACATTCTCCAGTGTTCCTGGGAGTAAAGCCCTAACATATTCAACCTATCCCTGTAAATCAGGTCAAACCCAGCAACACCTGTGTAAATTTTCTCTGCACTCTTTCAAGCTTATTAATATCTTTCCTGCAGGTAAGTGACTAGAACTCCACACAATACTCAAAATTTGGCCTCACCAACATCTTATAAAACTCCAACATAGCATCCCAATTCCAGTACTCAATGCCCTGATTTATGAAGACCAATGTGTCAAAGGCTCTCTTTAACCTATCTATCTGTGATACCATTTTCAATGCATTATGAATATGAATACCCAGACCCATTTATTCTATTGCACACCTTAGTGCCTTACAGTTTACTGTACGCCTTACCCTCTTTTCTCCTTCTGTTACAAGGATCTACCCCCTTAGTAATAGCGATCAGGGAGGCACAGAGAGAATCTGTAATTACTGACAAGTACCTTTATGATCTCAATGGAAGAACATGTGATTTTACACAATCAGACACATTGTGACACCTACTAAGTTTTCCTGCCCCTCAACGAACAGTCAAAATATAGAAAAGGTAATTCCAGTAACAGGAATCAATGCTGGCCATGTATTCCTTGTGGTCCTGTTCTGTATCGCAGCATGTCCATGGGGTACTCCACATCCGTGATGGTGGGTCTCTGGTGACTGGAGAATTGTCACTGCCAGCACAACCAAAGCGTCTGCTTTTATATTTCTTACCAGATCGAATGTTGCATTTAGGTGTTATTGGCCACAGGTCATCTGACTGACCTTTAACAGCTTCTTATTGGCTCTGGTCCAAGCCAGTATTCATTTATTGCCCTACTTCTATAAGTAACAATTGGTAATTTATGGCTCTTTGTTCTCTTCTACTCTGGTTCAAAGCAGTCAAGCCAAATGACCCAGACCCTGAGTCTAATGAGATTACTTCTGCAAACTTGCCATTGTACACGATACACAGTTTATCTGAGAATGATCTCAGGTTTAGCAGATTACCTGGAGCATCATTGTGTCTACTTTTAAACAGTGAACAAGCCAAGCAACTTCGGTTCACAAAATGGAGGATGTAGAGCTGCTTCACAAAATGGCAGCCTCCATCTACTTTAAGCACATGGCAAGAACAAAGACAATTCATTGGTCCGTCTGCTTCCACTGTTCTTGATTCATTCAAATTCATTGATTTGTACTCTGAAGTTCTTTCTGGTCAACACTCCCAAAGTGCAACACATCTTGCATTTGTCTGCATTAAATCCCACCTTCAATTTTCAATGTATTTTTCCAGCTGGCCCAGATCACTTTGCAAGCTTTGATGGCCTTCCCCACTGTCCACTAAGCCTCCTACCTTGTTGTAATCTACAAAATTGGAAATTGGTGATCTAATTTACCATACTATCATGTAAGTCATTTATACAGACTAAGCCAACATTGAATCCAATTGGCTAATTCATCCTGAATGCCAAGTAATTTAACTGCTGGAACAGGCTCCCATGTGGGACTTTGTCAAAAGCCTAGTTAATGTCACTGCCATTTCATCAATTCCCTTGGAATCTCCTCAGAAGAACTCTGTAAGACTGGTTGGAAATGATCTGCCATGCACAAAGCCATGTTGACTATCCCTAATTAGATCCTATCCAAATAGTTAAATATTGTGTCCCTCAGAATACCTTCCAATAATTTACTCACAACTGACGTCAGGTTCACCAGACTATTTTCTAACTTATTATAGATCATTTCTTGAACAACGGAACATTAGTTATCCTCCAGTCCACTGGCACTTCACCTGTGGCTCAGGACAATTTAAATATCTCAGTCTGGGCTCCTGCAGTTTCTACACTAACCTCCCACAATGTTAGTGTGGAAGGCTAATGCAGAAATTGCGGGGTGTCCGGCAGGCCTGGAGATTTATCCACCCTAATTTGCCTCAAGACAGAAAGCACCTTCTCTTCTGTAGTCCGTATACAGTCTATGGCTTCACTACTCCTTTGCCTCAGTTCTAGTTGTCTCCAGAGTAAATATAGGCACAAAAATCTATTTAAGAACTCCCGTCTCTTTCAGTCCATGCATAGATGACCACACTGATCTTTAAGAGGACCAGTCTTATCCCTTGCTACCTTCGGCTCTTATTATACTCTAGCTAAAGAAGTCCTTGAGTTTCTGTTTCACCTTGTCTACCATAGCAACATCATGTCCTCTTTCAGCCCTACTAACTTCTCTGTTAAGTTTCCTCTTGTATTTTATATACTCCTCAAGCACCTCACTTGATTCTAACTAATATGCACCTTCTTCTTTTCTCAATATACATCAATGATCAGTTAGTCTTGCCTTTTATTCTAACAAGAACAGCTAGAACTAGGGGACAAGGCCTCAAGATTCGGGTGAGTAGATTTAGGATAGAGGTAAGGAAGAACTGCTTTTCCCAGAGAGTGGTGAATCTGTGGAATTCTCAGCCCAATGAAGTAGTGGAGGCTACCATAGTAAACATATTTAACACAGGGTCGGATAGATGTTTGCATAGTTGGGAATTTAAAGGTATGGGGAAAAGGCAGATAGGTGGAGATGAGTCCATGGCCAGGTCAGTCATGATCTTATTGAATGGTAGAGCAGGCTTGATGGGCCAGATGACCTACTCCTGCTCTTATTTCTTATGTTCTTATGTTCTTTATTCTCAATATTTCACTTTTGAAAGCCTCCCACCTGCCAAGGATCCCTTTGCCAAAAAACAACACCTCAATCAACACTTGCCAGATCCTTTCTGATGCCATCAAAATTGGCTTTTCTTCAGTTTAGAATCTTAACCCGAGGACCATTATCCTGAAACTAATGTGATCCAAAGTGTCCCACTACTCTCAATTCTTACACTTACCTTGTCTCATTTCCTCACGGGAGATCCAGTATCGCACAGTGGGATCCCACTACATTTTGATTAAGGAAACTTTTCAGAATGCGCTTGACGAATTCTAATCAATCCAGTCCTTCCCGGGAAGTGCGTGGTTTCCTCCAGTGTTCCTGTTTCCTCCCAGATTCCAAAGACGTACTGATTAGTAGGTCAATTGGTCACTGTAAATTATCCTGTGATTTGACTAGGCTTAAATATGTGGCTTGCTGGGCAGTGTGGCTCAAAAAGCCGGAAGGGCCTGTTCCATGCTCAATCCCTCAATTAAAAAAAGCTTGGCGAGACCCTCTAGCATCGTATTTGTTGTTCCAGATTCCAGCACCTGCAGTCCATTGTCTTTTATGTTTTATACTTGAATGAGCTTTATGAAAATGAATATCTGTTTTTAGTTCCAGCCACAATGTGCTTGGTGACACTTTAATCTGACTTACAGTCAGTTTATACTGTCACATTCCACAAAAGATACACACAAAATCTAATGTAATGCTGCGGGAACACAGCAGGTCAGGCAGCATTCATGGAAAGAAATTAATAGTGTACATTTCAGGTGAAGACCCTTCACCTGGTTGCTTTAGTTTCATCATTCCACATGAAGAATCTTGATCTGAATTTCCTCCACTATTAGTTTCCCTCCATAGATGCTGCCTGAACCACCAAGTCCCTTCAGCTTCTTGATTGTTATTTTGGGTTCCAGGGTCTATAGTCTCTTGTTTTTACTCAGAATCGGAATTATTATCACTGACAAATGTCATGAAATTTATAGTTTTGCAGCAGCAGTACAGTCAACACATAAAAGTTACTA
The DNA here is from genome assembly GCF_030028105.1 of Mobula birostris. Taxonomy (NCBI): domain Eukaryota; kingdom Metazoa; phylum Chordata; class Chondrichthyes; order Myliobatiformes; family Myliobatidae; genus Mobula; species Mobula birostris. Next base: position 129,716,179 of record NC_092372.1, on the reverse strand, counting down.
CGTTACAGTAAGAAATAATAAATATGAGTGGTGCAAAAAGATTGCAAAATAGTGAGACACAGCACTGTACAAAAGTCTTAGGCACCCTAGTTATATACGTGGTGCTAGAAAGTTTGTGAAGCCTGCAGAATTTTCTCCATTTCTGCATAAATATGACTAAAATGTGATCAGATCTTCACTTAAGTCCTAAAACTAGACAAAGAGAACCCAATTAAATAAATAACACAAAACATTATACTTCTCATTTATATATCCAATATTACATGTATTTGTTGGAAAAGTCTAGGTTAATGCCTTCTACAAAAGTTATTTGGAGTCAGATGTCCCAATCAATGGGACAAGATTGAAGGTGTGAGTTGTAGAGGTGCCCTGCCCTATAAAAAAAGACATACAAAGTCAGGTTACTGACAGAGCCTGCTCTTCTCAAGAAAGATCTTTTTTATGTACACCAAGTCTTGATCAGAACAACTTTCAGGGGACCTTAGAAAAAGAATTGTAGAGATGCGTGAAGCTGGAAAAGGTTACAAAAGCATTTCTAAAGACCCGAGTGTTCATCATTCCACAGTAAGAAAAAATTGTCTACAAATGGAGGAAACTCAGTACTGTTGCTGCTCTCACTAGGAGTGAGCATCCTTCAAAGATCACACCAGGAGCACAACATGCAATGCTGAAGGAGGTGAAAAAGAACTCAAGTGTAACAGCAAAAGACCTGCAGAGATCTCTAGAACTTAAAGTCTCTATTCATGTGCTCACTATAAGAATAACACTGAACAAGAATGATGTTCATGGAAGGATACCACAGAGGAAATCACTGCTCTCCAAAAAAAAAACATTGCGGCAAATTTCAAGTTTGCAAAAGACCAACTGGATGTTCCGCAATGCTTCTGGGTCAACGTTCTGTGGACAGATGAGACCAAAGTTGAACTTTTTGGTAGAAATGCACATAGCTATTCTTGGAGGAAAAAAGGCACTGCACACCAACACCAAAACCTCATCCCAACTGTGAAGCAAGGTGGAAAGAGCATCATTATTTGGGGCTGTTTTGCTGCCTCAAGGCCAGGATAGCTTGCAATCGTTGAGGGAACAATGAATTCAAAATTGCATCAAGACATTTTACAGCAGAGTGTCAGGAAAGCAGTTCATTATTTGAAGCTTAACAGAAGTTGGATAATGCAACAAGACAATGATCCAAAAGACAAGAGTAAATCAACAACAGAATGGTTTTTAAAAAGAAGAAAATTTATGTTTTGGAATGGCCGAGTCAAAGTCCTGACCTTAATCCTATAGAAATGATGTGGAAGAACCTGAAGCAAGTAGTTCAAGTAAGGAAGCCCACCAACATCCCAGAGTTGGAGCAGTTTTGTAAGGAGGAATGGCCTAAAATTCCTCCAAGCCGATGTTCAGGGCTGATCAACATTTACCGGAAATGGTTGGTTGAAGTTATTGCTGTACAAGAGGGTCACACCATTTACAGAAAACAAAGTTTCGCATACTTTTTCCAACAAATACATGTAATATTGGATAATTTTTCTCAATATATAAATGAACACATATAATGTTTTTGTGTTATTTATTTAATTGGGTTCTCTATCTAATTTTCGACTTGCATAAATATCTGATCACATTTCAAGTAGTATTTATGCAGAAATAGAGAAAATTCTACAGGATTCACAAACTTTCTAGCACCACTGTATATGTGCCTAAGATTTTTGCACAGTACCATAGTAATTTTATGTATTGCACTGCACTGCTGTCGCAAAAAGAAACAAATTTCAAGATATAAGTGATGATAAATCTGATTCTGATATGGATCACTATTGTGGACTGAGAGTGGGAAGAGGGCAAGGAAAGGGGAATCATGGTTGGGAAAAGGGGAAGGAAGGGAGTGGGAAGCACCAGAGAGACATTCTGTAATGATTAATAAATTAATTGTTTGGAATCAAATGACCTTGCCTGGTGTCTCAGGGCTGGGTTGAAATGAATTGAATTGACTTTATTTCTTACATCTTTCATATAAATGAGGAGAAAAAATCTTTACGTCTCCATCTAAATGTGCAATGTGCAATCATAGTAAATTATAATGATTTATAATAAATAGAACAGTCAATATAATATAGAGTACACTCAAGTCAGCGTGAGTTCATCAGTCCGATGGCCTGGTGGAAGAAGCTGTCCCAGAGCCTGTTGGTCCTGGCTTTTATGCTGCGGTACCACCTCCCGGATGATAGCAGCTGGAATAGATTGTGGTTAGGGTGGCTTGAGTCCCCAATGATCCTACGGGCCCTTTTAACATACCTGTCCTTGTAAATATCCTGGATCATGGGAAGTTCACAACTACAGATGTGTATCTAGAGAAGTGTATCAGCACTTGCACCTGCACCTGCACCTACCCCTGGCACCCCTTCTCTATTACCTGTCCCGTACTCCTCCTGTGGCACTCCATTCTCACCATTCCCAACATCTCTCTCCTCTCCGTGTTGACAAATACAGTACTTTGCAAAAGTCTTAGGCACCCTAGCTATATATATGTGTGTCTAAGATTTTTGCACAGTACAGTAAATAGTGTTCATGGGCTCACAGACTGTTCATAAAAATGGTCACAAAGGGAAAGAAGCTGTTCCTAAAATACTGTGTGTGTGTTGACAGGCTCCTGTACCTCCTCCTGATGATAGTAATGAGAAGAGGGCATGTCTTGGATGGTGAGGATCCTTAATGTCATTTGAAGTGTCTTCAATGATGGGGAGGCTAGTGCCCATGATGGAGCTAATGAGTTTACAACTCTGTGCAAGTTTTTCTGATCCCATGCATTGGTGCCTCCATACTAGATGGTGATGCAACCAGTCAAAATGCTCTTCACTACACATCGATGCAAACTCAAAAGATCTTTCAGATTATAGACACGGTTTCAGCCTTATAAGGACACAGAACACTGTGTGGTTTATAGCCACAGTTAATACAGAGACCTTAAACAGCTTTGAAGCACAGAGAGATCTTGAGGTCCACTTTCCTGAAAGTGGCTGCAGAAGTTAATTGGGTAATAAAGAATGTATATGGCATGCTCGCCTTTAATTGTCAAGGCATTAAGGTTAAGAATCAGGAAGTTATGTTGTAGAGTATTGCATTCAATTATGGTCACTCCACTGTCTAAAGAAAAATGGAGGCTTTCGGGATTCAAAATTTAAGATTCAAGATTATTTAATGTCATTTTCAGTACGCAAGTGTAAAAGAGAGTAAAATAATAACTACTCCAGATGTGGTGCAGCACAATAAGATAAAGAATACAGTAATAATAATAAAACCCAATAAATATATAACTTAGACATAAATATAAAGTCTAAGTCATAGTTATAGTCATACTTTATTAATCCCGGGGGAAAGTGGTTTTCCTTACAGTTGCTCCATAAATAATAAATAGTAATAGAACCATAAATAGTTAAATAGTAATATATAAATTATGCCAGTAAGTTATGAAATGTCCAAGACCAGCCTATTGGCTCAGGGTGTCTGACCCTCCAAGGGAGGAGTTGTAAAGTTTGATGGCCACAGGCAGGAATGACTTCCTATGACGCTCTGTGCTGCATCTCGGTGGAATGAGTCTCTGGCTGAATGTACTCCTGTGCCCACCCAGTACATTATGTAGTGGATGGGAGACATTGACCAAGATGGCATGCAACTTAGACAGCATCCTCTTTTCAGACACCACCGTCAGAGAGTCCAGTTCCATCCCCACAACATTACTGGCCTTACGAATGAGTTTGTTGATTCTGTTGGTGTCTGCTACCCTCAGCCTGCTGCCCCAGCACACAGCAGCAAACATGATAGCACTGGCCACCACAGACTCGTAGAACATCCTCAGCATCGTCCGGCAGATGTTAAAGGACCTCAGTCTCCTCAGGAAATAGAGACAGCTCTGACCCTTCTTGTAGACAGCCTCAGTGTTCTTTGACTAATCCAGATTATTGTCAATTCGTATCCCCTGGTATTTGTAATCCTCCACCATGTCCACACTGACCCCCTGGATGGAAACAGGGGTCACCAGTGCCTTAGCTCTCCTCAGGTCTACCACTAGCTCCTTAGTCTTTTTCACATTAAGCTGCAGATGATTCTGCTCACACCGTGTGACAAAGTTTCCTACCGTAGCCCTGTACTCAGCCTCATCTCCCCTGCTGATGCATCCAACTATGGCAGAGTCATCCGAAAACTTCTGAAGATGACAAGACTCTGTGCAGTAGTTGAAATCCGAGGTGTAAATGGTGAAGAGAAAGGGAGACAAGACAGTCCGCTGTGGAGCCCCAGTGCTGCTGATCACTCTGTCGGACACACAGTGTTGCAAGCACTCGTACTGTGGTCTGCCAGTCAGGAAATCAAGAATCCATGATACCAGGGAAGCATCCACCTGCATCGCTGTCAGTTTCTCCCCCAGCAGAGCAGGGCAGATGGTCTTGAACGCACTGGAGAAGTCAAAAAACATGACCCTCACAGTGCTCGCTGGCTTGTCCAGGTGGGCGTAGACACAGTTCAGCAGGTAGACGATGGCATCCTCAACTCCTAGTCGGGGCTGGTAGGCGAACTGGAGGGGATCTAAGTGTGGCCTGACCGTAGGCCGGAGCAGCTCCAGAACAAGTCTCTCCAGAGTCTTCATGATGTGGCAGGTCAATGCCACCGATCTGTAGTCATTGAGGCCGCGGGGTGCAGCGTCTTTGGCACAGGGACGAGGCAGGACGTCTTCCACAGTACAGGAACCCTCCGGAGCCTCAGGCTCAGGTTGAATACAGGGTGAAGTAGTCCACATAGCTGAGGGACACAGGTTTTGAGCACCCTGGTACTGACACCATCCGGTCCTTCAGCCTTGCTTTGTTGAGACATTTCAGCTGTCTTCTCACCTGTAGAGCTGTGAAGCCCACCGTGGTGGTTTCGTGTGGGGAAGGGGTATAGTCATGAGAGCAGGGTGGGGGACTGTGAGGAGGGGTAGGAGGGGAGAGTGGAATATGTGTTGGTTGGGGGCCGACAACAGATGGCTCATGTGTGGGATGGACAGGGGCCACACTGTCAAATCTGTTAAAGAACAGGTTAAGTTCATTGGCCCTGTCCACACTGCCTTCCGCTCCTCTGTTGCTAGTTTGCCGGAACCCAGTGATGGTCCTCATCCCCTTCCAGACCTCTCTCATGTTGTTCTGCTGGAGTTTCCACTCAAGCTTCCTCCTGTACACATAACTTAACTGTACATCCATAAAGTGATGCTAGGCACAGGAGTGTCTGTAGATAAGGTGACTCTGACAGGAAACGATACAGTAGTGGTGGAGGGGTGGGTTTGTAGGTGGAGCTGTTGATCATTCTTACCGCTTGGAGAAAGTAACTGTTTTTGAGTCTGGTGGTCCTGGCGTGGATGATCTCTAGCCTTGTCCCTGATGGGAGTAGGACAAACAGCCCATGAACAGGATGGGTGGGATCCTTCATGATGTTACTGGCCCCTTTTCAGCACCTTTTTGTATATACAGGGTAGGTCCTTGATGGTGGGTCGGCTGGTGCCGGTGATGCATTGACTACCCGTTGTACAGCCTTCCTGACTGCCACAGTGCAGTTTCCATACCATGCAGCAATGCAGTTTGTTTGGATGCTCTCTACTGCACAACTGTAGAATTATAGATAGGTACTGTCTGGATTAGAGCACATGTGCTATAAAGAGGCAAGACAAACTTTAGTCTTCTCTGGAGTGGCAGGGCTGAGGAGAGATCTGATAGTAATTTATAAGATTATAAAAAGTATCTTTTTCTCCAGGGCCAAATTGTCTAGAGAGCATGCATTTAGGGTGAGGGGAGGTAAATTCCAAGAAGATATGTATAGGTGCCTGGAAGGTTCTGCCAGGTAGTGGGACAAATAGAATAGAGGCATTCAGGGAGGCACATGAATAAGCAGAGAATAGAGGGAAAAGCACTTGTATATACAGAAAGGACTTGTTTCTTTAGGTATTAACAACTCCTTTGTACAGTCTGACATATTATCGTGGGCCGAGGGTCGCCTTCCTCTTCCGCACTGTGTTCTCTGTTCATATTGTGCAGTTTACAACAGTGTACAGTACTGAAAGAGCGATACAGTGTCATAGGGAGAGTATTTTAAGTGGA